>NW_006800212.1:510013-586231 GCF_000485575.1 Poecilia formosa | reverse complement strand
CACACACACCTACACACACACACACACGCAGACTGAGGTCCAAAGCAGACAGTTTAAAGCTTAAAGAAAAAAAAAAAAAAAAAACAGCAGTGTAGCACACAAATATGTGCATCCTCTCCACTTTCAATGAGACATCATCATTAAATGACCATTTTAGCTCCTCTGCCCTGCGTCTGCTGCTAATTACTTCACCAAGCTATGGATCCAGTGTTTTATAGTTTCCAACTCTGTTTTCAATCACCTAAAAGCAATTATTTTACCTCAGAGGAGCAGGTACAGGCAAACGTGCTGCACTGATGTTATTTTAGGAATGTTCAAGGACAAGAAAAGTCCCACACAGACCTTCACTTTTCACACATATACACAGCTAGACTAGAAGAGACTTTGGGTGCTTGTTGGCACAGACGCAACTCAATCTGTATTTTATGAGGATTATTCCACTGGGTGGTGTGTTGGCATAATAACTTTAATTACTTAGTTTTATACATTTTTTTAAAAAAAGCTCCTCCAGGAATCTGTGATATCTGTACTCAGTGGGTTTAGAAATTTCTCTTTCTGCTTTTCAAAAGTAGTGTTTACATGTTCCTGCATTATTTTATACTGATCAAACTAAAAGTTCTGGCCCACTCTGCTTTTTTCTGTATTTTAATACACGTTTCGTCTTTTTTTTTAGTTCAAAGTCCAGTTTTGGAGACGACAGTAGACGAAGATGTGAACTCAATTCTACTCCTGAATCTTATAAGCGGGACGGATTACAGTGTCCAAGTGACGGCTTTCTACCCAGCAGGACCGAGTGAACCACAGCTCATTAATGCGAAGACATGTAAGCATTTGACATAGTAATACCACAAGAATTCACAATTTATTGAATTCTTGTGGAAATATTCCCATCTGTTAAATAAGAAGAGATTCCCATTCAGCAGACAAGAAACTGTCAGGTTAGATATTATTGCAAAAAAAATAAAAAATAAATAAATAAATATGTACGATTAATTTTAAAATTCAGTGTGAACATGCTGATGGTGAAAATTAAGTATAGTCAAATTGTTTATTTAAATGAATGTGAAATATTAATGCAGGCCAAAACACACCTGGATAAAATGTACAACTTAAGAGTTTAAAGGGATATAATTTTTTTTACTATGTCAATATATAGATTGATGCTTAAGCATAATTAGAGCAGTTGTGAAAAACGTTGAACATTAAAACATTTGAAAAGTGTCATTTTCCTCTGTGTTCACCACTCTGTTGGTTTATCACACAAATGTTCTTTGAACATGAATAGAAGTTCGTGGTTGTAAAATATAATGAAATAAGATATTAGGATTTAAACAATATGAAAAACTTCAAGCTGTATAAATTATTATTACGGCCCCTAATATCCTTTGAAACAGGTTCTAATTATTGGAGCAACTTTTTATAAACCTGTTGGTTTTAGTTGTTAAAATATTTTTTAAAAATAGGCTGCATCACTAAAAAATCAACAACTGATTTTTTCTTCTTCTTTTTTTTTTAGTTCAGTTTCATTATGAAAAGACACTGGGACCATTACAGGGACAGAGACCCTGGTTGCAGAAAAAGGAATGCCATTTTAGAAAAGCACAAATGTGTAACATGCATATTAATTGCCTGCTTATACCGAGCAAGCTAATTTCCATTGAGACCTTAGCAAACAGGCTGAAAAGCAGAAGGATATTAATATTTTCCATTCAGAAAGTGAGAACAATCCTTTCTGCATATAGATTTGAAATCAGTGGCTGGAGTAAAACCCAGCAGAGGCTTTTATTTCTCTCATCTAAAACAAAGAGGTGTAGAAATTGAGAAATGAGAAGACTAACAGATATATTAGAAAGTTAAAGTGATGCTGCATTGCCTGTACAGTACACTCATCTGTCATTTTCAATTATGACAACGTCTTGGTGTAAAACTAATTACATTCCTGCCATTGGTTTAGCATGTCTATGTTTTAGTGTCAATTGCTTTACTCTCTTGGTTTCTAAATTAAATGTAAGCCTTTGTCCGTTTTCTCATGCATTTATCAGTGTTTAGCCGCTGTGTAATTTGTTACTGGCAACGCAAGACTAAATACTTATAATCTGTTGATTGCAATCAATCCTCTGCCCTGATGTATTGTCGGATGCATCAGATTTGCTTATGTTACACAGCTATTAGCATGATTTGTTCCTGTTCACTCCTCAGTGGAGGAACTAATTTGTTATTTTCTTTTCATGCTAGTAATATGGATGTTTTAAGATTTTTTTCCCCTGGGTACACATACAGCAATTTAAACTTGAAAGCCGATGGGCATTTGTGGTCCAAATAAATTATACACAACATGCAAAATCAAAAACTAATTAATTGAGACGCTGGAGCTTTCATAGTCATAGTTATGCATTTGAAACTTGACAAATCGAGGTTTAGGTTTTCTTTTACTATGTTCTCACTGTTTCTTAAGAGAAAGAAAGGTTAAGTTCCCTGTTTAATATCACAGCTTGAACAACTAATGCAACAAAGTCAAGTTTCTTATTTCTCCTACAGGGCAATTTCAGACACTCACATCTATCATTAATTATGCAGTTTTAATATGTAGACATACCTTAATGATTTAACCATTAGCATTTATAAGTTTGTATGCAAAGTAGGTTTAATATTGTGTATCCAAACATACCTTCTGACAATATGCTTTATCTCTCCTTTAAAGTTACTTAGTCACTTTAGTATGGGATATAGTAAAAAACAAGTTTGGCCATTTGTTTTACAGATGCTTTCTAAAATAGTGTAGAGTACATCAAACAGATTACGGACCAAACAAAGGAAAGGTGTGGACTGTCTCAGGTGCTCAGAAAGAATATCACAGATATTCATGTTGACGGGTTTAAGTGTCTCATTGTGTTTTCTTATGGACCCAAAAACAAGCATTAAATAGGTACCATATTAGGCTTAGGAGAGGTTATGTATGCAACAAGAACACAGAATGAACCAAAAGGGTTTGAGAAAATAGAACAACAGGCACATGAAGAGCATCAGGAAAATCCAAGGAGAAATGGAAAAAAGAGGGGAAATAAATGCTAATAAAGAGCTCAGATGAGACTAAACTCCAACAGTTTTTGAGAACCATATCTCCTATAAAAGAGGTACTCCAGATCGTGAGACGACAGCGAACCTCTCACTTCTTGGATGCTAGACGAGCTGCAACCTCAGGAGGTTTTGATGCGTTTTGAGCCAAAAAGCAAATCGATAATCCCCAAAGCTGATTACAATGTAGACTGATGGGACAAAACTGGAGCTTTTATGCCAATGACATCTGTTTTATGTCAACGTGGACCTTCCAAAGAAAAGACTACACAACACACAATATTAAACCTACTTTTAAAAGCAAACTCCAATTTTTAGTAAGTATGGAATAAAAAGCGCATAATGCCATCGTATGTTTTAAGTAAACTGAGTGTACTGGTATACTTTTGTGTCTCTGCATCTTATTTAAAACAGCAACTTCGTGTCACATACATTATTCAGTAGTATTTAACATAAAGCACCTGCTTCCCTGTGTATATATCCATTTTATATTCTCAGCATATTCAACTAATAAGAAGAAAAGTAAGCAAGTGACTCCTTGGAGACTTGCTTTATTATAACACGCCATAATTCAAGAGAAAAACAAGTTCCTGCTGTTTAAATAGCATACTTTGCAGTGTCCAGCATGCAACCATGATGTTTTGCAGCAAAACATCGAAGGCCCAACTGCCTTTCTTGTTTTTTATTGCTTCCAACTCTGTCTACCTGAAGTTTATGTCAGCTTACAGCTTTCACACTTTTGTGGATCACGCAAAAGTCAATTTATTTATTTATTTGCATAGCACCATTTCACAACAAACATTGTCTTTAAAAAATTGTTTCCATTCAGTCACATACATCCCAATTGATCCTGCTTATCAAACAGTATGAGGTAATTGTTCAAATTAGTTTAGAAAGTTTCTAAGGAAACCCCGCAGATTGCATTGAGTCAAGCAAAAAAAAAAAAAAAAATCTCCATTTGAAACATGAAGGGAGTTGTTTCAAAAAATAACACAATCTGCAGAAAACAAAAGAAGCAAAAAAAAGATGCATCTTTTTGTTTTGTTCCATTATTGAACTATAAGCCAAACATCTGTGTTTGATTCAAACATCCTTCAAATCAAATATTCTGGATGCACATTATATGCAGTTTATCAAATGTTTTTCCATTCTTGACATAAATGTCTGACTCCATACCTTTTGATGAGGTGATTAGATCAGAGAAAGCAGGCTGAAGGATCGTTGGAGGAGAGCAGATGATGGAGCTGCACTGACAGAGAACAGATATAAAAGTTGTTCTTGCATAACGAAATCATCACAGTCAGAATTTTAATGTATTTTTCAATGCAAATGATCACCGGCTGTTATAACTTGCTCAGTTTGGATGAATCTCTCTGAATCTCTCCTGTTTGAATGTGTTCATGAAATTTAAACACATTTTTTATGGCAAAATCTCAGTTTTCCAATCTCCAATTTGAACTGTTTTCAAGCCTTCATTTGGTCGTGTTAAAAGGATTTAATCTCAGGAAAGGGAACGAAATCTGGAAATATTGTTTTTCTATTCCTGTCCAGACTGGAAAATGCCTCATTCAAATGCTTTACTTTTCCCCTGACTACAGTGCAAACATGTTATTGGTTAATTCATCAAATTCATCATCATCATCATCATCTTGTAAGCGTGTATTTGAAGCTTTTCTGTGATAATACCGACAGAAGCCATTTCTCATAATCAGTCCCAGTTTGTTTAAAGCCACATGTTGAATCAATCTCTCTGTGTCTCACTCCAGTGTTCCTTGGTGTTTCTGGCTTGTCAACCTACCAGGTGCGCCCCGACAGCATGTGTGTTCAGTGGCAGCCTCTTCTGCACGCCACATCGTACCGGGTCTCCATACAGTCTGTGCTCAGTAAGTACATTTACTGGTGGATGCTTTGTCTGTTTTTACGCAGCGTTTTGAAAAATCTCCGGGTTTTCCTCTTGGAAACCGAGTCTAAAAGATAGATTTACTTCAATTAATGTAAAAACTGAAGAATCCTAACACATTATTGTATTATCTACTCTCACACCAACTGAGTGCTAACTTCCTGCTGTGCAGCTATACGATACTCCATCAAAATATATATACAGACACCAAATTATTTACTGGAATTTTGTCCCGTTCATCTAGACAGAAAGGTGTTAACGAAGGTTTGAACATTATTGCTCAAACACAAAAAAAATGTTTTGTCTGATTTAATGTCAGAGAATGAGGGGGAAAACAGTTTATTTTTATTAGAGTGTATGCAAACATCTTCTTTCAACTATAACAAAATTTTCCTATTCGTTTTATGAGAGCCAACTTTGTCTCTAACAGTTATATGCTGTATGAAAACCAACATCTGTGCAAAAAACACCCACTATACAAACACTATCTTCGTTAATGAAGTGTTCACTTTCTACACAAATAATGGTGTTCTCATTTGTGCATTTTGTTTGCATGACAAATAGCATTTTAATGACCATGAGTGCCATTTTACAGTCCTATTTATTTTCTGCTACTGACCAGAGTTGTGCTCCATGACGCACAGTTTTTTTTTTAATGACATTCCCGTGCCAAAAACCCTTCTGCAAACTCATTTAGTGCAATAGCAGCTGTGGATACCTCTGAGTAGCATCTCACTTAGGATAAAGTGTCTGTTGGATCATTGTTATGTATTAAAAGCATAGAGGATAGCCTGGGTGAGGCAGAGTTTACTTTAAGATCACGGAGCCAACTGGCTACTTAAACAACTTCAAAATTGTAAAAGTGTGAAAATGAGGTTGCAGTTATTTCCTTTAACCTCTCAGGTTGTTTCCCTATTGATTTCTCTCCAACATGAGACACATTAGGAAACAGAATTAAACCAGTGAAACTTACAAGCGTCAATTGTTACTCTGCACCACAGTTCAAACCAGATATTTACATACACTGAGTAAAAAGTCATATGCATTTTTTTTCCCTCACTATCTGAAGTTCAATCAAAACAAACTTTTCTTGTTTTAGGTCAGTTAGAATTAACAAAATTATTCATATATTTTTAAATGCCAGAAAGAAAACATAACAAGAACATAATCTGATTGATTTAGATTTAGAGCCGAAAAGCTCAGTTCCTCCAAGTCGAGACTAAAAATCCACCTGCTCAGAGTTTGCCTTTGATTCATAACAACTGAGACATTGATCAACATATTTTATGTCAATCTGCTTGATGATTTTGAAGATTGCACTTGACAACATGCAAAGTTTATTTGTTGTTTCATAATTGGTGCAAAGCACTTTGAGCTGCCTTGTTGATGAAATATGTTATACAAATAAACTTGATAGAGTAAAATGTCAGTGTCCAGATGTGCAGCCTGATTGAGACCTACTCACATCGACTCTGAGCTGAGATTCCAATCAAAGGTGCATTTACTAAATACTAACTTGGAAGGGTGGAATATTTAAGCAATCACTTATTTTATGTTAAATATTTTTGCAATTATTTTTGTAGAAATTGTTTTTTTACTTTAACATTAGAGGGTTTGTGCAACTTTTATTGGTTAAAAAAAAAAAAAAACACTAACAAGAATTAAAATAAAAATAATCTTCAATGGTGAATACTTGTACGTAGCGATGCACCAGTCCGAATTTGTTAGTTTATTTCCAACAATGAGATCTTCGCTGGTACAGATTCTCTTTAAATGTGGCATAAGAAGATTTAAGAACAAAGCTCAAAATATTTCCAAAGCTCCTTGTCGTTTGCTGTCATGCGCTGTTTATTTTAGCAGGAGAGGCAATAGTGCACAGCTGTGTATGAAACAGGCTTTTACTATTTTAATTCAAAGACAAAAGGACCATGTGGTTTCCATTTTAAATTGCCCATAGTGTTTTATTTTAGTAATTAGCATAGTTAGCATAACTACAGCAGCACTTCTGGCTTTATTTGCTTCTGATTTACCTAAAAAGTTTTTGCTTCCCTGGTTTAGACATAATGCAGAAAAAGATTCAGAAAAAAATATTTCTTGAGAAAAAATATTTTGATCTGAGTTTTGTATGATTTGACTTTTTATTTATTTATTTCTTGCAGATGGTCAGAGACAAGAGCTAAACCTGGGAGGTTCAGCTTCGCGCCACTGCTTCTATGACCTCACTCCCAGTAGCCAGTACCAGATCAGCATTTATACACAAATGCAAGAAATGGAAGGACCGTCTGTATCCATTACTGACATGACACGTACGTATGCATACTTTTATCCTCAGAAGAAAAAAAAAATGTTTTCAAACCTATTCATCAGCCTTGACTCGCTCTCATTTCCCCCAACATCCCTGTAGCTCCTCTCTGTCATGCATTTATTTCATCTCTGCAAAATGTTCTACTAGTTTTCTTTTAGTCCATCATGTCTTCCTCTCTCTGAGAATATAGCTTCTGGTGTTGCAGGTCATTGTTCAGCTGATGGATTGAGCTGAATCTCACATCTTGAAATTCCTTAATATTTAAGCATTGTATTAGTTTTAGCCAGCTCTTATCCAATGGGATAAAAATTAAAGTTACTATAGATCATTCTGAATGCATTACAACTAGCCATGAAATTATGAAGATTATTTTGCTGTACAGAATTTTCTTTATTACCTACTTTTTGCTGCTAATGAATTGACTACATTGATTAAATGTAGTCTAATTAAGAAGTTGTTTGGTTAAATTAAGAGAAATGAGACAGATGGCTTATCTATGAACTTTCATTTTCTTGTGTCTTATTTCTGGAATTCCCATAATTTAATTGTTTAACGTTAAATAACACGATAGCTTTTGATGAAATTGGCTCCTTAAGGCTTGTGCTATTATTAGTTTGATATTTAAGTGCACAAACCAGGGGCACTCCCAGAAAAGTTTCATAGTGGTGGCCAGACTAGAAGGGGGTAATATTATTTTATTTTTTATTTTATAATTGTGTGTATTTAGTTAGTTATTGGGGTTTACATTTATATCTTGAATGAATAAAACGACTCTACATGCCTTTCTATGACCTGAACACGGTTCCTTGATTCTCTCGAGTCGCCATTTGATTTTAAAGAGCGTGCCAAGCATCCTCCCCATCCACCACCACTGACACAAACAAGCTGTAGATGTTTGTAGTTGGCAAATAAACTTCATCGTGGCATTGTTTTTTTGACATTGTTGTATGTTCTTTTCTTTTTCTCTGTGTTTATTCAAATGTAGTTTCAGAGCCCACTCCTGTTCCGACTGAACCTCCCAGCACAGAGCCCACTCCCACCATCCCGCCTGCTAAAGAAGGTAAACTTTAACCACAACATGAAGAACAGTCATGAACAGGTAGAATAGTATAATTTATGAGTAATTTAGAAAAACCTAGCTTATAATTTGGGAACATTTATTAAACTGGGAAAAAAAATATGATGTGGAAAAAGAATAGGCTTCTTTTTCCATAAAATCATCAAACAGTTTCTGTAGAGTTAATGTACTGAAGCTGCTTTACTTTATATATTGTCTTGGCAGTCAAGGCAGTGATCAAAGGAACAAAACCATTTTGGACAGCAGGGCAGATGACAACAGTATGTACAAGGCTTAGTGCATGGCCGAGTAATTTACAGATTAATTAAAGACAAAGTATTCTATTGATTTATATGTCATTTCCCGGTATGTGTAGAGGTGAAGTGCAGCGGAAGGTCATCTGTTAGACAGATGAGAGCTGCTGTATTGTGGGATGTCAAACAAAATTGATGATTTTCTGTTCCTATTCTGAGGCTCTGCTGTCTCTCCAAAGCTTCATCAAGAGGGAGGAGGGTAGGGAGCCAGGTTCTGTCCATCTCTGACCCAAACATCTCTGAGCTTCTGGTCAATGAGTTTACCTGCTTCTTTAAAATGTTTATTGAGCCTGGAGATCAAACAGCTAACCATGACCGACCATGAGAGGATCTCTGAGGCAACCTGAGAGATTCTTAGTTTCTTCAGAAAATAGTCTTTGGTGTTTGTGCTCCAGGCCTTTGTGTTAAGTTAACAGTATTTACAGCTGACAACCACCTCCTCTTCTCTCCCATATAACTTGACGCAATGGTAATTTTTTTGCTAGGTGCTTCTCAAAATAGGAAGATGGGAAAAGCTGCCCCTTCACATAAAGCAGATGTGTCTTTATCTTTATAACTCTGCTGCACTTGTATCTGCAGTCAGAGAAATAAAGATTTTTAGATAAACAAGGCTGGGTGAGGACTCAAGTCCAATTCATTTACGGCACATGAGGAGGATGGTTACAGAAGTTTTAAAAAAAACTCCATATATTACTGTAAAATAATGGCTTCAAAGTTTTCAGTGTGGGATTATGCTTACTGTAAATTTGTCTAAAAACATTTTGTAGATCTTTAACAGGGAAACATAAGCCCAAACATTGGTATTTCTTAATCAGTATTAAGGAGCCAAGTTCAAACATTATTCATTCTACGTCACAATTTTTCTTTACAAATGGAAACTGCAGTAGAGGTTTTAGCATGTTTTATTGCTGCCTTGCCTCGGAGTGGGCATGATTGAATTAACTAAAACCCGTCAAAGTCAAAGTGACCAATGATCGAAGATGATCCAAAATCAAATTAACATCAAAAGAGGCATTACCAAATAAGTCATTGATGAACAAAACACTTTGCTGACTGATAACAGGATATGTTTTGTTTCTCATCATATCCCTGGTTTATTTGTGTTTGTGTGTTTGCTTCAGCCTGCAATAATCAATATCACATGTTTCTGTTTCCATTATGTTGTCATTTCTGAGCTAACACTACTCGAGTCACAATGGGGAAAAAAGACAGAGCCTCTCGACCACTGGCTTCAGTCTAACAATAGTCTTACATTTTTATTACTTTCAAATGTGCATGCCGAAATCGAAAATCGACTGCTAAACACAAGGCCTTACATCATTTCTCAGTGACCCCTGAATCCTAATCGTTAAATGAAAACAGGAAGGATTCATGTGCAGAGGCTACAAACAGAAGCAATTTACTTCTACTTCATTAGAGTAACTGTAACTTGATGTATTATACTGTAAATTAAGTAAACTAAAGCAGAAATCATAGTTGATCATAACTGATTTATTTAATGGCTAAAATGGAAATCAAACATAAGAAAAAAGATTCAAACTCCCACCCATAAGCTCTTTGGCCGCCTCCTCTTTTAAAAGGTCACCCTACAACACCAATCCCTCAGACATGAACCGCTACGCCTGCTGAGCCCATCTTTAAGCATTTCTGTTTAAGTTTCTGACCTTTGTCAGACATGTGCCTCCATGTGAAACAGCATGCAACCTGTACTCCAAGCAAGATAAAAAAAAGGAAAGCGAGAGAGTATGTGAGGACAACAAGAAAGCAACAGAGGGAAGAAACTGGACAAAAGTGAAGGGTAGAACAAAGTAAACACAAAATTTGCTCTGCAGAAAACTGAAACAAAGAAACTGAGAGAAAGGAGGATGAGAGAGTAGAAAAATATGGTGTTCTTGAAAAAAAGTAGGAAAATTATTTAAATTGCTGAAGAAAATGGGAGGAGAGAGCCACTGCAAAGAGAAGTGTCAGTAAAAACCATCACGGCTCCTCGGTTCCATCCTCTTCTGCTGCTTCAGAATTGCAGGCATTTTTCATGCTTTCCCTGAAATTTATGGAGGCCGGTAGGATCATAAACACTGCTTGGAATTTTGTGACTTTGAGTATGAAAAGCCTTTAAAACCCCTAAACAACTTTACAGCTGCTGCAATATGGCTTCTGGGAGTCGTTGAGAAACTTGAGAAGAATAAAAGCAGAGAGCAAAGTCGCTGCGGGGCCACGAACACGACCGAGCTGCTAACAAAAGAAGACATGAAATACATAAACCCGTTAAAAAAGGGCATTTCTGTGAGTTTCGAAGTGAGCGCACAGAGTTAATCCGTCTTTTGAACTTTACAGTGTGTGCATTGCTCTCAAGGTCTGATCCTTGCATATTGACCCTTTTCTTGGAGATGTGCATTTGCCATGATTCTTACTTTGAATATTTAATCAGTCTTAATAATTAGACAGCCTGTTGAAATTCTGCATTCGCTTTGTCCTTATCCATCTTCTGTTCTGTGTGAAATTATTTGTTTTTTTAATGCAGGTATAAACTTTTGGGGGGTGACTAAGTCTTTCTGTCTTATCTGGCTAGTGTGCAAGGAAGCCAAGGCTGATCTGGCGTTTTTGGTTGACGGCTCTTGGTCCATTGGAGACGACAACTTCATGAAGATCACACGTTTTCTCTACAGCACTATGGGTTCACTGGATCTGATTGGACCAGATGGCACCCAGGTTTGTCACTAATGCTTTGAATTTTTCTCTTTGTGTGTGTGATGCTCAAACAAGTCAAATAGTGACTAATATTCAGCTTTCAGGTGGGAAAGCTGAAGATGTTCTGACTTTTTTTTGAGAATGACCAAAGTGGGCTTACATGAGTATAAATAGACAGTTCAGGCTAAGACATGAGTGGAGAATGTTGAAGGATGTATTAAAGGATGGTTCAGAATTGAAGTCCCAGACGTTATTATTTACATTAAAATTTTGAATAATTTGGTAAATTGTTTTTTGATTCACAGCTTTCCCTCTTAAACAATTTCTTTCCAACATTTAATGTAAAGCAGATGCTCGAAAAGAACCAGTGATTTTAAAATGTGACTACAAAATTAGTGAGCGAAGCTCTCCTTTAAGAGTATGCTAACCCTGTAAAAACGATTCCTGTAGAATTAGCAAAGTTTGCAGCAATTTAGAAGTTTTCCATGTAGATTGTTAAGCGCTCCAAACCTTTAAATGGGTTGTGGTAATTATCCTATTATTGTGAAATTTCTGTATTTGAAATTGAAATGCACATTTCCTCCTAAACTGGCTATTAGATCATTAAACTTTAGTCTTGTTTTGCTTTTTGCTTTTTACATTTGTGCTTTTAGACCTTTGTTTTATTGGGAAAATTTTATTTCTGGCATGAGTCTACATGGCAGGGAAGCTGTTTTTTTTACCCAATTTTCATTTGTTACTCCCCTGAGAAACCTGATTGTCTGCAGCCCTTTATCTACTTAAGTTTAGGAAAGTGAGAAGGAACTTTATTCCCCTAGTGAGTCAATCTTTACTTTCTGGAGCGACTTACAAGTTGCTGAGCTGCATTCGATTAACTTTGCTCATTTTCTGCCACTGTGTTCTTTGCCAGGAAACACTACTTCTTGTGTATAAATGGTGGTTTTAATAAGTTAAATCTGCATGAATTAGAAGCTGGAATAAGCATCAAGTGGTTCGAGCAGGGAAGGAGGCATTTCTCTGACTCATCCTGCCACAGTTTTACCATTAGGCTGATCAATATAGCAATGCCAGGCTTTAACTCCTTCCAGTGTAAAACTGATTTATTGGGGCCTCTTTCCTCTGTGGCCTCCATGATGTCAGCAGACTTCAGCTGCTTCATTTGTCACACTATATAGGTGCTTGCTAAACCTTTTTTTTTTTTCATTTGTGTAATGTCTGCTGTTAAACAGTTTGCTGCCTTTGCTGTTCCCCAAAACCTCCGAGCAGTGGGATACTGACAGCAAGCCACTGGCTGTAATGTGAGAAAGTTGGCTGCACTGTAAAGAGGCAGTGGGCCCATAAATGTAATCAGACAAGAGCCAGCAGTAGCACCATTAGTGGTGTGGAGGGGATGATGGGGTCCATCGCTCTAAGAGAAGCCTATTAGATTGATTATAGGTCAGAGTTAGATGTCTGAACAAAATGCGTCTTCTAGAACTATTCACACCCAGCTGGACTCTTCTACATGTTGCGTCAGAAATGTTGGTGTGTTTTCTTTTGATTTGTTAGACCAACATAAAGTTGTGAATAGCTGAGAAGTAGAATAATGTATGCATTTAACATGCTAATAATCTAAAATACAGGACACTTTTATATCAGGGAGCTCTGATTCAGCGCAAGTCCCTACCAGGTTTCCACTTCTGCAAGCTGCCATTTTTGCTTTTTCTCTTTAACAAACAATAAGCTCAGTTCTATTGAATGGAGAGCTTCTATAAACATAAATTTTCATGTTCTGCCATGGATTCTCATTTATATTTACGTCTGGATGTTGTTCATGTGTTCATGTTCTAACACATGACCAAGTTTTGATCTAAACCATCCCATTGCTCTGTAGCTTTGGCTGGATGCTTTGGTTCACCTCCAGTCTTCAAAATGACTTAAGAAAACAAACCAAGTGTTTAATGTCATCTGTTATATCCAAAGTAAATGCAAATACAGCAGATCAAACTGAAGTGGATGTTAAGTTGCTAGACTATAAGAATTTCTGCTTGTTTCAAAGTTTGCTGAACCAAACCTGCACAGACTAATGGAGCTATTTTCAAGTGATAATGAAGATCAACACTTTGGTGTTGATGTGAATTGATAGGGCAGAATGTTGTTTTCTGTGAAAATTATTTCTCTAGGTGCAGACAGGTAGGAATTGGACGCTGAGAGCATTTTCTCTCTCTACGCAAAGAACTTATTCGCCGTCTCCGTTTCTCCGCAGGTGGCTGTCGCTCAGTTCAGCGACGACGCACGGACTGAATTTCTGCTGAGTTCCCACGGTAGCAAGGAAGCGCTGCTGGAAGCCATTCAGAAGATCAGATACAAGGGCGGGAACACCAAGACAGGTTAGAAGAAGTTGTCATCAAGATTACTGTGGTGATGCTCTCATTTTCAAAGGAGAGCACCAACACAAACTTGCAGTTTCTCTTACATTAGTCTAAATTTACCGCTGATTTGTGAAAACAGTCCCATAAGATTTTTGCAGATAGTAGTTTCCCCTCGTAAAAAAAATAAAAATATTTAAACTGGGAGAACTTGGAGTCCTCAGGTAGTCCTGAAATATTGATGTTGGAAGTTGGAGCTGAAATCGCAGTATTCCCACAATGTCTTTTAAAACTAATTTTAATTCTCCAAGTGAATGTTTTCATTCATTCTGGACCAGTGGGAAGGATCCATTTACGCTCCAACCAGTAGCTGTTTCTAGTGTGGACTGACACACTCCAAACAGCTACTGGTTTTCTTTCATCTGGAGTCAGGAAGGCATATTTCCTCAAGACAATCAAGCTTCATTTCCAAACCTGAAATGTTATAAACTTTGCATGCTTTGGAAAATGTCTTTATTTGTTCAAGCAGCTCTCCATTATGTTTCCATCTTGCACCCTGACACACAGCTAAATTAATTTTAGTTTTTGGTGGTATTGTTCATGAAATGATGGCAAGTTTTTTTTTTTTTTTTTAATAGCATAAATTAATACACAAATAAGTTTTAAAAACCTATTTAAGTATGTGATCATTTAAACAGAACCAAAACCACAATCATTTTAAAAAACACCACCAAAATGCATGTCATGACAATCTGTTCAATATTTCATTGAATGTAAAAATAAAAATAAGTAAAACATGTTTTTATGTTTTATGGAATCACTGTTATACTCCTGTGTTGCAGCGTATTGTGAATTTATTTATTTTGTCAGCCTTTCGTATCACAGTCCATCGACTGTGATATGGCTATAGATGATCTGATTGGTTGGCTATGGAGGTGCTATCCATGTTCACCAATGAGCATTTATGCTCCACTTATGAAGCCATAGTGACATTTTATTATGTCATGATAGACTGTTGCATAGGAAATATGAAGTAATAATAAAAAATACTAAAATAAATGTATACGCACCATATAATTAGTGCATTTAATACATTGACATAATAATAAAACTGCTAAATGTTCATATGACACATTTACCACACTTCTGTTTTAATTATTACATATATCATTATTTTATTACTTGTCTGTTTATTACATTCTGGCAGCTCTGAGCTGTTAATCCCAATTTTTTTTCTCTCTTTTTTTAACCACACTGCTGCCAAAAAGCGGGTAAAATCCATCCAACTGAATGACTTCACTCTACAGCCATGCTATCACTTACTGCAGGGGGAAAATATATCAATTCCTGGTCAGGATGCATGAGATGATCACGCCTGTAAAATTGGGGCGGATGTTTCTTCTGTACCAGGACACATGAGATGGTTGTCAATAATTCAGCTGGTTTCTGCTTTTATTGGCAATCCTGGTTGTTAAAGACACTTTCATTCAGCTGACATCTGAAATTTGTGCTCAACATGTTTTTCTGTCCTTGAAAATACAGTACCTACATGTTCAAGGCCTCTGCAATATATAGATAATATCTTTTTCCCTTTACATGCTTCCAACTTCTGCCTCTCTTGCTTTGTTTCCTTCCTTCTTTCCATTTTTCTTTTTCTTTTATTTGGATCCCCATTAGTTGCAGTTCCTTGCACCTACACTTCCTGAGCTCAACATATTCGACATAAACAACTGAAAATACATAACTATATATATCACAAAATAAAAGTAACTACAGAAATAAACAAATACAAAACAGAGGGCATAGACCAAAACATATTCCGGTAATTACAGTACAATAAAAAACATTCTGCAAAATGACATTCACTTCAATATTTTGTCTTCAGCTTTGCAAATTCTTTCTCCATTTGCTTACAGCTGAAAAGACAGAAATGGAGCGAGTGTTTTAGCTGACAGGACAGAATCCAAACCAATTGTATGTGGAGTACAGCAAAGCAGAAAATGAACCATGATATTTCATCTTCAGACCACAGAGGGGTGAAAGAGAATTAGCTGAGGTCCGGCTAATGCTCAAAGACACAAAATCAATCTTTCTTTCTCTTTGTCTTGGAGCATTACAAAAACTGAAAGTTACAGAAATTAAGTTTTTATCCGTGAGCGTTTTAAATTTCCCACTCTGAAGTTTTTGTTTTATTGTCACTAAATCATAAAGCGGGGCTGTTTGAATACACAAACATCTCATGTGCTTCCGAGTTAACTGCAAGAAGATGCAGGGATTCAAAGAAATGTGAAAATGACATCCATAACACTAACAGCTAGTTTAATTTTAAAATCCAAAAATTGCTGTTTGTGCTTAAATTAAAAATGGTTTTCACTGATTTGCAAATGATTCATTCATCACATTTTGTCACATTACAACCAGAAACCTCATTGTGTTCTACTGCAATTTTATATGACAGGTTTACACATATAAAGACTTCTATAGAGGTATTTTTGTCTATTTTGTTTAATATTTTCTAAAGCTCTGTCAGATTGGATGAAAAACATCTGCTAACATACATTTTCAAGTCTTCCCACAGATCATGCTAGATTTAGGTCTGAATTTTGATTGTGCATTTTTAGAAAATTGCACTGCACTGTCGCTGTACGAGTGTTGCTGCCCTGGATGAAGGCGAACCTCAGTCCCTGTCCCAAGTCTTTTGAAGCATCTGAATTTTTATGGGTCTGGAATTGCTCTCTTTAGCTCCTTCCATCTTTCTGTCAAGTTTATTTGTGTAGCACATTTCAGAAAAAAGGCACTTCAAAGTCCCTCACATGATACAAATGTAAGACAATGAGCAAACAATAAAATCTTTGTGAAAAGTTGCTGTCAAGAGTAGATATAATCAATGGCCACTTATTTAAAAAAGGCAGCTCTAAAGAAGTGGGTTTTAGTCTTGATTTAAAGGAACTCTGTGTTTCATCTGTTTTGCAGTTTTCTAGAAGTTTATTCCAGATTTATGGAGCACAAAAACCGAATGCTGCTTCTCCACATTTGTTTCTGATTATGTAGGATGTAGATCAGACCAGAACCAGAAGACCTGAGTGGCCTGGATGGTCGATCCAGTGACAATATTATTCAATGTATTTTGGTGCCAAGTCATTCATGGATTTATAGATTAACAGTAATATCTTAAAGTCTATTTCCTCGGAGTTAGTGGAAGGACTTCAGAGTGATGTGCTCCATCTTCCTGGTTTTAGTGAGGATGTGAGCACCACTGGTATATTTACTTGAGCTGTAGAATCCTCTTTTTCTTTTTCTTTTTTTCTTTTTTTTTTTGCTCCAATGTCATAAAATGTTTCCTAAGGAGTCGGTACTGTAATAGATAAACATTTTGGCAGTGACACAAAAGTTATTCTTCACTAACTCTATCTAAGACAGACTAAAAGACAAAAGGTCTTTAATTGTTGAGCTTTTCAAACCTGCTGAAATTAAATTGTAGTCCGACATGAAATTATCTTTTGCTTCTGTCTATTTTTTGCATTTTCAATGCTAAAACATTTGGTCTGTTTGTTGATCACAGAGGGAATATTATTAAACAATATGCGTGTACACCTTCACTTTTGAGCTACTGAAATTCTGTTGCCAAGTTACAACAATTGGAACAGAAATTTATTGTTTCACTTGATGGATTGGCATAATTTATGAAGGTAAAATATGTTCTCTTTTCCTGGGCCGTTTAACTACACCATGTACAAAATATTTCTTTAACGATTTCACACGTTGCATGTAAAAGACGCTGCCTCTTTAAAAACTTTTTGCCACTATTAGTAGTGATATTAATACACTAGAAGAGCATTTTGAGGACTCAGTTTATTAGTGGTGATATTCCAATTTGTGGCTTCTTGTAATGAATTTATTCATCAGGGCAATAGTGAACCTTGCTTAGACAGCTGCTATGTAATGTTATTCTCTTTGTTCCTGCATTTGTGAGTGTGTGTTTTGACTTTCTCACCCTGTGTGTAATCATCCTTCAGCCTTGATAATGCTTAGCTTTGCAGTATACAGACATTGGGGATGTTTTTCCTTATTTGTTATCAAAAGTCCAGCAAGAAGACAGTGTGTGTTTGTATGCTTTGTGCAAATGGTGAAAACTACCATTATGAATTTTTTCATGTTTCAGGAGTGTATTTTATATTTATTATGAATTTGCATATATTTGGGAAAGAGATGTTAATGGTTTGCTTTTCTTTTGGCAGAGAGATTGTAAGTCTATAAAGCAAAGATTATCAATAAAAACCATGGCTTACTGAGAAAAATACACAGTTGCTACTGGTTTCTTTCCGACTCAATAAACTTTTCCCTCTCAACGCTTTTTGCATATTTTTAGCACATTTAAACAAAGCCTTAATAATCAATAACTGTGATAAATTTACGCATGATAATCCTGAAAATGACTGAGATCCTTCCAAGCTTGCTGTATAATGTATTGATAAAATACAAACTTTAGTACAGTTTCCCAGTCAAATTGGGCCAGATCTAACACCAGATTGTGCTAACTGCTTAGCATGTAAAAAGACAATAAGGAACAAACTCTTATCTAATGAGAAGTTCAATCTTAACTAAACATGACTCACTGGCATTACATTTAATGCAGCTATATTTTACCATCTTGTGATTTCTGCTGGTTTTTGACCCAACAGACTGGGTCATAATTTGTGTGTGTTTTGTAATGGTATCTCTCTCTTAGGCAGCAGATACAAAGCTGAGAGACACCACCAAAAAATCCTGTTTGTCTTTAGAAAATGACTCCATTTTGATAAGCGACATCTGAAGACAAACTACCTTGAAAAGTGTTCATTTAGACATTTCCTCATCCTCTCTTTCCCTGTTCTGGTCTTTTCCGTCTGAACCCTCTCCATCAGCCTCCATCGCCCGGCCCCCTGCTCCATCTGATAGCTGCCCTCCTCCCGGTGTTGTCTTCTGTGTCTCTTCATGCCTCGCTAGCTGCTGCATTTCTAGACATGCCTGTCACGATCAGTGTGTAGAAACAGATGTACCGCTCACAGATGTCTGACATCACAACATTTTACAGGCTGACAGCTTTGTCATTTGTCATCACAGACGGGTTCTTGAAAAAGTGGAGAGAGAGAGAAAGTTGTGATATAGTCTGAAAGTTTTGCTTGAAGTTCAGGGACAGTAATATATGTGCTGTATGCTATTAATCAATTTATGGTTGTTTATTAAATTTCTGCAACAATTAGAGTTTACTATCTCAACTCAAACACATAAATGTCCCTTGCAGGATGATTAGCAATAACCCCATTTAAACTGATTATGTAAATAATGATGTACTAAATTGGGACTAAAATTAAAAAACTGCCTGTGTGGCAAGATTACACTTCTCACTTCCTGTTTGGTAGAATCAATTACTTTTAGTTCACTTCATGGGGCAAACGGTGAGCTGACAGGAGAAATACTTCATTTCTGCACAATATTAAAACGAGTAGCCAGTCTACTGCTGTGCTGTGGTGAGTTGAAAGCCCTCCCTTGTGTAAGATTTATAAAATTTGCTGCGATGTGTTCACAGACGTGGCCTTTATCAGGGGTGGGTCTGGAAACCTTTTAAAGCCGTCTAGACATTTCGCATTGAACGATTAGGTTCATTATCAGGTGATCAGACCTCAAGATGTGCAAACTTTGTGTAATGTTCTGGCTTAATGTTAAATCATCCAACACGACATGTTTGTGTTAGTCTCAATCCTCAGTGCTTAGGTCATCACTTCTCTGACATTGTCTTGTTAGGTTGATGATAAAAAGCTTTAACTCATATCCGTGTAATAATTGCTACGCTCAGAAATGTGCCTGATTAATGCCATTGAAAGATGAATTAATTATAGTGGAGGAATTTGAGGAGCCATCTTTGTAGTTTCCCTGATATAAATTTTATGCTGCCCCTTTTTTGATCCAGTATAAAGTAGCATCAGTATTTACTTGGTACATGTAATATTTTTGTTAAAGTGATGGCGTAAACTATCATAGCAGAACAAATGTTATTAAAGGCACCCATTTTAAATAAGGATTTACATTAATTTCAAGCATTTTTTTTCTTCAAGAAGGGTTGTTTATCTTTTACTTAATAGTCATTGTTTTAGATTAAAGACTATACCGTTATATAGTAGTTTGTTGGCTTATATTTCTAAAAGTTTTCAGTCACTTCCCCTCGAATTGATCCTGAAAACAATGTCACTGAAAAAAGTTTCTGCTGTTTGAGGAGGTTATAAAGACATCAATGCCATAACATGGATTTATTAAAGTAAGCCAACTGTGGCGATGCGCTCATGAATGGACTTTCATGATGGGTTTGATTTAAAAGATGTAATTATGTGAGGGGGCTGGTTCTGATGAAGGGAGTGTCAGCAACTCATTAAAATGGGAACATAATCAGCAGAGTGAGGAAAAAGCCTTTAATGTCCAGGTTATACAGTATGATGCACAGAGAGAGAGAGAGAGCTGTGAATCAGGGATTAACCAGAAAAGACTGGGGTGTTGTCACAGTAAACATCAACTACAGAGAATCTGCTTGTTTTAAAGTCTTAGGATTGGACTAGTCTGCTTGAACCAAAATCTTCAAACAGAATTAAAACAACAAGGATTTTCCTCCTGATTCAATTACAGTGACTTACACACTTACTTGTCTTCCTTATACACATGTGTACAACGCTTTCGAATAAGATATGTTTTATTGCAGCAGCATAATTTCACTCTGAAAGATCTAGAAAATTATATAACTTTTAATTTGGGTACATTTACTTACTGTAAGGCAGGCAAAGCATTCATTTAAACAAAAAAACACACACATTTAAATCTAAATGTCTTATTTGTTTTTTGTTTCCTCCTCAGGTCGAGCCATCAAGCACGTGAAGGAATCCATCTTCACGCCAGAGGCCGGAGCCAGGAGGGGCGTTCCCAAGGTCCTGGTTGTTCTGACTGATGGACGGTCGCAGGACGATGTCAACAAAGTGTCAAAGGAGATGCAAATGGAGGGTGGGTGCTCCGATTCGTCAAGTGTAGAAATGGTTGATTACAACAGGAATGATGTCACACCTGAGCTTAGCACGTTTGTGGATGTGCACTCTAACATGTCTATTAATAATTAATAATAAACAAACTCCTTGTTTGACTCTGTTTCATAATGCTTCTTAAACTATCGGTGGTATTTAGTTTGAGTCTGTTTAGTAGCTGTGAAACTCAAAAGATTTCTACAGTCTTTTTTATATTTTATTTCCATTTACTCCAGACTTATCAGAAGACTTTCTGTTTCATGCCACTTCTAGGCTACATCATCTTTGCAATCGGCTTTGCGGATGCAGACTATGGAGAGCTGGTGAATATTGCCAGCAAGCCCAGCGACAGACATGTCTTTTTCGTGGATGATCTGGATGCTGTGAAGAAAATAGAGGAGCAGCTTATTACCTTCGTCTGTGAGGCAGCCACCGCCAGTGAGTGGCACCAGCTTATGTTTTAAACCCCCACCGAATCCATGAATCTTCAGGGAAAGAGGCGTTGTCTAGAGTTTATTTAAATGCTGGCTGATGATGGTCATAAACTCTTTGTCTTTCAGCTTGTCCATCTGTGCTGATGAGCGGCAACACGCTGGCAGGTGAGAGATTTGATCAAATGAGCAACACACACGCCGCACAGGCTGGCGGAGGCTCATTCGCCGTTAAGCGAACAGCGATAATGACGGCGCAGACGAGACGGTTGACAATTATGTAGGTGATAATCTCGCTGAGGAAAACTAACTGTGGTTTTCATGACTCTGCTTCAGGCTTCAAAATGATGGAGAAGTTTGGCCTGGTGGAGAAGGAGTACAGCACCCTGCCTGGAGTTTCTCTGGAGCCTGGTTCGTTTAACAGCTTCCCCTGCTACAGGTTACACCGCGATGCCCTGGTGTCGCAGCCCACCAAGTGAGCAAGAGCATGTCCTCCCCGAGATATCAAATGCACGCTGTGTAACACATGGTAGAGCAAACGAAGCCTAAAATGTAACTTTTTTTTAGTCTGCCCAAAGATTTTCTATCCACTTTAAAGCAAACATTGGTTAAAGCTGCTCTTGGAGAAAGTGCTTTCTAAATGTAATTCTTACCCAAAAAATGGTCATTGCCAAAAACCCCGCCATGCCCACAGTGTTGGGAGCATTATGATCTGAAGTTTCTTTTTTACAGATGGAACTGTTTTTTTTTTGTGTTTTTTTTTTGTTTGGTTGTTTTGTTTAGTTATGTTTTTTGTTTTTTTAGTCAAGACGGAGAAAAATATAAACAGGGCCGTCAGTCATGATCTAAAACCCTCAGACATCTGATGGGAAATGTATTTTACTTTTTCCCATCAGAATGAGAAGGTTTATTCATGAGGGAAAAGTTAAAGTTTTAGAGTAACAATCAGAGAACAGAACTAAAGTTTGATCTGGTAGATCTAGGAGATTGTTGCAAGACAAAGGAGAGGGATGTTTCCAAGCCTCTGTGTGGAATGGTAATAGATTATTTCCAAATTACACATTTTTTTTTTTAATTTGCGTCCACATTATTTTATTTGCTGATCAATGGGGTGCATTGATCAGTGTGGTGCGTTGGCCAGATCAGGCGCCCCATAGAGCAGCAAATAAAATAATCTGGATGTACTCTTACATCAGTGGTGACTTCCAACGTTTCTTGTACTCTTGCAGTTTTCTTTCCTATGAATAAGTTTGGATGTCAATAATAACAGTGTTTCAAACGATTCAGTGGGGTTTACAAAAGAGAGTTCGGTTTGACAGCATTTTCGAAAATGCAAGAATATGGTAAAAAAAAATAACTCGCTTTATTTGAATTCCTCATGAATTTAATGTGTTTTTTTGTTTTACCGTTTTAAAACACAGCTCTTAATGCAGCTCAGAGAGGTACTACATTCAAATAAATACATAAAAATTGATGTTGTTGCCAGTTACCACCAGGGAGCATTTATCTAGAGCCTCCTTGCATGAAAATAGAAATCCTTTGTGTAGCAAAGGTAATTGGAAGCTTTTAATGGCTTCATTTGAGCTCATGTAATGTTTTCCTTTCTGTGATGTTGTCATTTTAGGAGCTTTTTTTTTCTTCCCAGTTTGTGCTGTCAACAGGCTGTAATTGTACCTTCCTGTTGTGTGATTGCTCTATTTTTTAAAACTGTCAGCAATGAACAGTTTGGAAAGTTTCGGGTGGCATTAAAAAACCCTCATGCTCAGAGGCAGTTATTCAAAACACGGTGGGTTCTTTGATCAGAAAAAGCCAGCGGATGCACAGTCTGTCTGGAGCTGCAGAGAGCGCTGCACCAGCCGCTGCAGCAGCTGAAGCGAGTCAAAAGGCACTTGTAAAAGACTTCCAGAGGCTACGTGGCTCTGAGGCACGGCTAAGCCTGCTGTGTTTCTCTGTTTGTCTGCTCCACAGGTACCTTCACCCTGAGGGTTTGCCATCCGACTACACCATTTCTATGATGCTCCGTTTGCTCCCTGAGACCCCGCAGGAACCCTTTGCTTTGTGGGAAATCCTCAACAAAGACAATGAGCCGATGGTGGGCCTAATCCTCGACAGTGAGTCTGAGTCGCTGAAAGTTTTTCGGCTCTCTTTTTTTTTTTTTCTTTCCTTTAGTTTTCCTGCTTTCTTTCAAGTAAGCCGAGGAAGTTCACGATTTTGGAAGCAAAACTGCAGAAACACGGCTGAGACTATCACTTTTAATCCCGTCAAATGTTCTTGACCTTTATCTAGAGCAGTGGTAGGTAAACTCAGCCTCCAAGAGCTACTGTCCTGTATATTTTAGACATGTCCGATCTCCAACACAGCCGAGTTGATGGCTGAAAATTTTACGGAGGCTGTGGTAATGAGTCTTCTCGTTCGATTCAGCCGTATTGAGCGAAGGGAACATCCGACTCCTGCAGGACATCGACCATTGAGGACTGGCTTCGGACACACCTGATCTAAGCATTTTGTTCCTCCAAATAATTGCACCTCTTAAATCCTACTGAATAATTTTCATTCATTTGTAACTTGGATTGAACTCAAAGCTCACATTGCAACTCTTATCTCCAAATTACTGCAGTACAAAAAAAAAGAGAGAAAGTGCTTCAGGAAGCATTTTATTTTGCTTGTGATATTTATACAAATGGTATCATTGAGATGGCTTGTTTTTCCAAAAACAGCATAGCTGAGTTAAATCCAAGAAAAGTTAATTCTGTCTGCAAACGTGAACTTCCTCTAACCTCGTCCCCCAGGCTCTGGGAAGACGCTGACATTCTTCAACCACGACTACAGAGGAGACTTCCAGACTGTTACGTTTGAAGGACCAGAAATCAAAAAGGTTTTCCACGGCAGCTTCCACAAGGTGTGTGTTGCGGACAAGTATCTTAAACCATTTCGTTTAAAGTGTGGATGTAGCCTGAAGTAAAAATGGGCCCTGAATAACTTTCTATATCCTGTTAACATTTCTACTTTGTCATGTTATACAAACTTCGATCAGGATTTTATTTGAAGTATTAAAGCCGCTGAAGGAAAGGATTCTTTTTCAGAAATGTTTCACAAATAAAAACTTGACCTTTTAATATGACACCCTTTGGTAAAAGTGTTATAAATTACAGATGTTCTTTCACAGGTTTACCAGAAAACACTAATGAACAATAACCATCATGATATCCAAGGGAAACACCAGACTGGTCAGGGATAGAGCAGTCAAGAAGGTTACGCAGGTTTAGGTTATAAAACAAGCTTTTATGATCGCCATTATCTGAGTGTGACACAAGTGTAGGTATAATTTAGGACATGATTGTCAAGCCGAGGGCCAGAAGGGGAGCGTTTGTCAGAAAAAAACAGCCAAAAGGCCTGTTCAGACCCACAACTCAGCTTGGAGAATCTGTTAGCAGAAAACCATCAGACATATTTGATATTATCCAAGGGACAGAGGGAAACAATTGTGAGAGAAAACCTGTTATAATGGAAAAAACAAACTAAAGACTGGGGCAGTGGGTCGCCTTCCAGGAGGATAATGATCCCAAAAACGGAGCCAGAGCTGCAGAGGAACATTTTCTTCTGACCCTCATTGTCTTTAATTGTATAATTTATTGATCTATTTGTGTCTTCTTACTTCAATAATTTCTAGTTTTTATTAAGCAGTTACCCAGTTTTATCCTCTTTACACCTATCTGTATGCAAAGTGCTCTACAATTGCAGATGATTGATTGGATGATGGGTTACAATGCAGACCCGAATCAATGAATTGAGATTCTGTGGCGAAACTTGGAAAATTGATGTTCACAGGCTCTCCTGTCTCATCTGACTGGTGTAACTTGGAAAGAAAAATTTGTGAAAAATTCAGATGAGCTGACGGAGACATCCTCCAAAAGACCTGCAGCTGTAATCGCATGTGGTTCTGTACAGTATTGACTTGGGAGGCAAAATACAAAGTCCATACTTTTAAGATTTTTAACTGTGAAAAATAATTAAACCAAGTACCTTTTTAGCTCTACAGTTTACTTATGCACTACTTTGTGCTGGTGTGTCATTAAAAAAAAAACACAATAAAGTATATGATGTTTGTGGTGCAAATGATAAAAACACTAGAAATTGGTATGGATACTTTTGCAAGTCCCTGTGAAAGTTAATGAAGACCAATTTCATAATACACTTGCAGATAAACCTTCTGACTGCGGCACAGAAACTGTGCTGAACAGAGGGGAGCTGGTGGAGCTGGACTGTAGGTTACAGGCAGCTGTGAAGCACAAAAACAGGAACATCCCACGAGTATTTGGATGTTTTTGAAGTTGTACATTTAGGCTGGGGGGATTTTAGAGCCTCATGGGCTGAGAATTGTTCTCTTTTTTTATCAGCACTGTTTTAGAGAGTTTGAACCTCCAACTAAAGAGCCCATCTCCCTCCTCACGGTCTGTCTTTTCTGATTTATTAATATTTTGACTTTTATTTATGATTGAACCACACACACGGGAGTTTGAGAAAACAAGATTTCTTTTCTCTTTCTAATTTAGCTCAGCCCCGGTGGGTATACCATTAAGCTGAATAGTTTCTCATTTAGATATTTTAATAAAGTGGATTTTTATGTAAATTGTGTGGTATCGCACTGAAAAAGCAGCACCAAAGTCCAGGGAGATTTCTGTTGCAGAAAAACTTTTATTCCCGTTTATGAGAAACAATTAAAAATGAAAATTATAACATAGGCTAAACAATAATACAGGTGTGGAATAAATGATTTGGTCTCCACAGACTCAGTATATGCAGACTACAAAACTCTGATCAGCCCCATTAAAATGAAGATATTCAATCCTCAGAGATCTTGTCTGAATATCTCTAACTGGTTAGTTCTAAGAAACTTGCTAGGATTTGGAAAATAAAGCATTATTCTTTTTTTAAGGAGCAGCTGGTTTATACTGTCACTACTTAAAGTTTTTTTTTTTTTTTTTGCTAAAAACAACCTCACAGCCACCCACCAGCCTCCAGTTTTCCATTCCTTATCTCAAAATGTGCGGGAGTAGCTGTCCATCATTCAGCTGTTTGCCTTTGTTGGCGAACATGGCGACGTTCAGAGCAGGAACAGATGCAGAGGACTGCCAGACCAAAGGAAGTGTTTGCTTCTATTTAGACAGGATGACAAGTGAATAAGAGGAGTGTTTGTGAGCATGAGCTTGTTTGTGTGGCCTTTAGAAAAGGATTACCATATGAAGACGCCGCGCGTTAAAGCAGGAAACCCAGTAGGATCTGTCAAAGCTTACTGAGGCACACAGGCACAGACGGGCCGACAAACCCCGGGGGGAGAGACGGAAAACAGGAACAGGTAAAAGCAGAGAACAGAGGAATAGATATAAATGACTCTGAGTTTTAGTCGCAAAGAAAAAAATATAGTCGTAGAAAACGGAGACACAAAGGGGAGAAGAGAAACTTGTCTTTGCTGTAACTCACACATTGCTCAGAGCCATAATATTCTCCAGAGGCGTGTGAATGCTATTTTTGTACCTCCCCACATGATTAAACATTAAAAAAAGACATGTGTGCTAAAACTCTTTCTGTGAGCTACAAATCATCGTTGTAGAGCTTTAACTAGCTTTTTTGGGTTTTCTAGCTCTCAGTCACTTACAGAGTCTCATGGTGTAGTTAAAATAAAATAAAATATATTTGTATATCTTAAAATCATATGCAGCCCTTAAACAGATTATGTAAAATCACAACAGTGGGCATCAATAAATAGGAAGTTAGCTGTAATAAGTGACACCAATCATTAAACAGCCTTCATCTGGGCTCAGATCCATTATTATTCATCAGTGGGATTAAGTTTCAATCTGATTATAATTTCTGATCCAGTGAATTTATGTGTGTGTTTTTTTTTCCTCTTATTCCAGATTGTTGTCACTTGTAGTCATTCCCTATTTTTTTTGTCCCAATACCCATCTTCAGGAGACCACATATTTAGGGGTGAACTTTGACTAGGTCATTCACTGCTCCTTTAAGACCTAAAAAAAAAAAACAAACAAAAAACACACATCTATTTTAAGGTCCAGTTAATGCTGTTTAATGCATCTGAAAAATTTTGGGTGAAAACTGTCAATCAGACTTTATATTTTAAATTAGCTCAACGAAAACCGCAGTTGCATGTTTGATAAAGGGACACCAGCTCACGCTGTTGCCAGGACGATGTTGTTCTGTGGGTTTGTTTGGCATTTATGGTGATGTTCTTTGCCAGAAATAACTTTTAAACCATGGCTTTTAGCTGTGGTTTTTTAGCTCAATGATATGAAGGACCAGATGTCAAGAAAATGCTGCTGAGAGAGTTGAACTTAATTTCCTTTCTAATTGGATTTGCAATAACGGATGGCAGGTGTGAACCCAGGAAGACTGAATGTTGAAATTGAATCAAAAGGTTCAAGAACGTATGAGTTTAAGTTTTCCACATCTGTTTACTTTATTGGGTTTCAGTTAAATTGACAAATGTGTGTGAACTGATAGCCACTCTATGGTACATTGCTATATCAATGACAAGAAGAAAAGTACATCCTGGAAGTGGTAAGCTTCAAGCTCTGTTTTTCTTTGAGAATGTGACCTTTTAAGAGAGAAAAACGTGTTCATAATTTAAAATTAAAACATGTGCTTTTACTTCCTGACAAGATAATTTTGATTTTATAAAACCGAAATGTGCAAACAAGACATTTTTCATTTAGCATGAAGGCCAGAGTCACATGGAGGAAAATGCTGAAACACAGAAAGACAGACATGCACATACCACACAGTGCTGCTTATATACCATCGACATTTCCCTGCCCTGCACTCATTCCCTAACCACTAATATTAACCTTAACTGAATGCCACTAAATATCAGCTAAATGTCTGCACCATGGAGGATTTTCATTATGCTTTATTTCACAAAAGCTCAACACGCGTTATGCCCGGTGAAGTATTCAGACTGAAGGACACAAAAGTCATAAAAAAAAAATAAAAAAAAACGATGTTCACACCTCAGCAGAGGACTGCATTCTGGCTCTCACATCTGAACTTTGTCTCCATATTATCTGCAAATAACATTCATTTATGCACCTTTGACATAGGATGCCTGTGCATGTTTTGCTGAAGATGAGCAAGAGCATAGAGGTTATGAGGGGGAAAAAAAAGCATAATGGGGAAACACACAGACGCTAATGGTCTAGGTTATTACTGTCCTTCACCAGAATGCCGGTTTCTTTCCTCATTAACTGTACAGACATCTGGATGTGATGGTTCATGGATCTGGCAGCACTTTTCTCTTAAGTAGGCAGTTTTAGCTCACAGACTTCCAGAGCTCAGGGTGGATCGGGTTATTTGTTTGCTCATTGCAGATACTTTTGGAAAGTATTTATCTAAAAGGGAAAAAAAAAAAAATTAAAAAAAAAACGCACAGGCACAGGGGAGTTTATGGTAAGGGTGATTATAGAGCTCATTTGCTGAAACACTCTGGGAATATTCCCAGAATAGTCCAACTTCAGTCTGGCTCATCAAGCCAGCTTTGGCCTAAAAGCACACTGGCAGTACCTTTTTACTTGACTGCATGTATTTGACTGGAAATATAAACCTAAAAGTTGGCAACTGAATCATAAGAATAAATGGTGAAAAACCGCTGAATAAATTTTAATTGTTCAATTTGGTGTGTAAGATCATTTATTTTTGACGTGTCGTTAGGTTAGACACAGAACCAAAATGATGCACAGTAGTAACGAAGAATCAACCAAGCGAATTTAAAGAAATTTCTCACTCAAAGCAAAGAAAAGAGCCACATTTCTACTTTAAAGATCATAAAATAAATTCATTTTGAAAATAAAACCTGATCCCGTTTTTATCATGGTGCAGGTTCCTGAGAAATTTAGATCACAAAATTGGACTAATTTATGCAAAAAACTTTAATTTGAAAGTTTATTTTGAAAGGTAAACACAATCCCTTGGTAGGCACCAGTTAAGTAACAACAATCTTATGGTATCCATTTTGTAGTAATTTCACCTATGAAACTGTGAAGCTTTTATTTTGAAGGGTATTTCTGAATGTCCAGCATAGACCTTTTCAAGTTGCGGGAACACTTGGTAAAAGTGTCCTTTATTTCCACTAGCTTAACGCTGTGTTTAGTTGGATTGCTTCAACACATTATCCTTAAATTAAGGATAATTATCCTTAATTTAAGCAGAATTAAGGATAATTTCAAAGATTGCTCACTGTTATCTTACTCTGATGTCTGTCAATTAGGAAATTTCTATCACACCTTGTTTTCTGACCCTGCTCTTGCTCTGCCACACAGCTCCATGTAACCGTCAGCAAGACGTCGGTGAAGGTGGTGTTGGACTGCTCTGTGGTCGGGGAGAAGTCCATCAGAGCGGCTGGGAATATCACCACAGACGGAGTCGAGGTCCTGGGGAAAATGGTTCGGTCCAGAGCCAAAAGAGACGGCTCTGCTCCGGTTAGTACCGATTAATGTATATCTATAGACAAAAGAAGATTCTAGGATGGTGGAGGAAAAAAAATGCCTTGGAGTCCACTCTTGAAATTTTACAGAGAGAAATTTGACAAAATATTAATTTGTGCAAAATATGTTGCTGTGCTTGCTGTCCACCCCCTCCATATTCCAAGAGGGTGTGAAAAATGTGTGAAAATTTACCCCCATAAATACCTTGTAGTGAGTCAATCAGTGGGAGTACATTGTATTTATGGCAAGTGGAAATTTGCAAAGTGTCACAAATGTATGAAAAAAAGTGATTTTGAGCACATATTGGCAGGCAGGATGGTGAGACATCCTGCTGGAAATACAAAGTGCTATCATGGAGCTATTATTAGGTGTTTACTTTTAATTTGTTTAAAACAATGCAAGTTTTATTTATTCTATTTTCAAAATATCTAATCACAAACTTATAATTATCATTAATGTAATAATAATAACCATTATTATTATTATTGATCATGACTTTATCATGATGAGAAGAGGCTTTTTCAGATATAAATTGAGTAAATAACTAAAACCTGAAAGTCCCAGATACAAGATGAAGTGCAGATTACAGAGAGAGGGTTACTAAAGATGATGACACACAAAATACCTACAATAGTTTCCATACCAGGAACTTTTGCCTCAATTAATTTTATTTGAACATTTTGCTTCTTTAACCATTGCTTTCTTAGGAGTAATAATCTCACTGAGATGGCATCTAATCATTTTAAAATTGTGAAAAATGAGATGACTTCACGTAAAAAAATCTTAAAGTGTGCATTATATTCAGTAGGCAATGAGTCTATGCTCTGTAGAAACACCTTTTACTCTATTCACAGCTGCAGATCTTTTAGATTATTACAATCTTTAAATATCTGGAGATTGAGGTTTTAGCCGTTTTATAGCTCAGGCTTACTTTGATTAAATTGAGCATTTTTGAAAATCTGATCATGAACAGATTCTCAGTTGGATTTAAGTCTTGACTTGTGTGTATTCTGAACTATTCCCTTGTAGCGCTAATATTTGGGTGGCTTCTCTGCTGGAAGGTGACTTCCCCCCACCCTCATGTCTTTCAATGCCCTCCAGTAGTTTTAGTTCCAGGATTTCCCTGTACTTGGCACCATCCATCTTCCCATGAACAACTTGTTTGTCTGAACTACAACTGAGTCTTTTCGTAGATGATGTGTTCAGGATGACATGCAGAGTTCATTTCCATCAGCAACTTGTTTAATTTTAGAAAAAAGTTAAGTTGTATTCTCATGTGACCACAGCACTTTTTGTATGCTTTGTGTCTTCTCTGTCCTTTGTCTGTGAAAAACTGAACAAGACATCCGTGGGCTGTCATTCAAAAATTGGCAGAACACTCTGTGGTCCATAAATCTTGATTCAATGTCCAAAGATCAGTTAACAGCTGTCCTATAGATTTTCCTACATGAGCTATGGATCTCTGAAGGTCTCGGCTGCTGCTGTAATTAATACTTTACTTGCCTGTCCCCGTATTTCAGGTAGTCTGCTGGTTAATCCTTTATCTGCAAAATAAAACTCTACAAATTTACAACAGAACCACAAAAAATAAACTAAATTTTATGTTGTGATGAGAAAAAAATGACATATTATATGAATCTAACTTAAGATTACAAATTGATTAATTCAGCCATGTCTTTCCACTTTCAGCATTGTTCCATGATGTGTTCAAAATTTTATTTTTTTTTTCTTAATCTAAACCGACATTAACCCTTTAAACGTCTGTCTGTAGCTTAATCCCTGTGTTCTTTGGTCTTCTTTGTGTAATTTGATCACTAACAAACCTTTGAGGTTTTCATAGAATAGCTAGAGTGGATATTTATTGAATTCAAATTGCACACAAGTGAGACTGTTCTAGATTTTGCTCTGGATTTTATTTAGGGGTATCACAGTAAAGTGACTGGATTTTCATGTATAGTTTTCCCTCCACTCCATCACTTTGTGTTGGTTTTTCGCATACAATCTCAATAAAATATATTTAATGGGATTGTAACGTGACAAAAATAAACATGTACCAAGTTCCCAAAGGGATTACAGATATCCCTGGCTCATTTTAATTTAAAACCCATTATAATGGTACACAATGATGACCCAAACTAAGACAATTACACCAAAATCAGCTCTTCAATCTGCAGTAACTAACAAAAACAGGAGATACTGGACCAAAGTTACTTACAATTTACTTCTTTTTTTAATGATGCTGCTGTTTTTCATCATATTTTTTTTTTCTTTTTCAATTTTGCTAATGAATATCGCTGTTGCTTTACTCTGCATCATGGCCCTGGCAGATAACATTTTGTATTAAAGATAAGGATTGTTGAAATAAAACAGTGGCAGAAAGAAAAACACATTTCCATCCAAGTCTGCAGTCATGTACCAAAGCCTGTCATGTCTCATCTAGAACATATTTAAACTTTAAAGATAAAACTATCCCAGCCTGGTTAATCCAAGGTGGGACTTTCCACAGCATCACTTTCTTTTACTACTACTTTTTAATGTCAACTTTTATTATAATATAAACTGCTTTTCAGCTTAAATACTGTGTAATAGCCATCAACTGGGTCACATTTGTTTCCGAGACCCGATGGCTTTTAATGTCTTTGTTCTGGAGAGTGTCTCTTCTGAACATTTTCTCCATTAAACACAGTTTATGTCAAATAAAAGTGCATCTAATGCAATGAAATGTGCATAACTGCAATGAAATAATATGCAGTGAATGAAATAATCATATCTTGCCAGATTTTACTCTGTGTCCATCCTGTAGTATTGATCCGTTTTGAAATGTTTTATTTGCAGTAGTAATGAAAATGGTTGTGTGTGTGTGTGTGTGTGTTTACAGTTTCAGCTGCAGATGTTTGACATCATCTGCAGCACGTCCTGGGCCAGCAGAGATAAGTGCTGTGAGCTGCCAGCTTTGGTAAGAAACGGAAAGATATTGGTCACGCGTTTAAAACGCCTTCTTTTTTTTCTCTCTTTTTTTTTTTGTCCGTCTTGTGCAAGAGATTTATTAGCTGTCTGAAACGGACACAAATAATCCATGGGGTGATTGCTAATATGATCAAACTTTGACTGACTAGATTCATCCAGGGACTAACCTGAGAACATCGACGATTGTCAGCCTCGTCTTTTGGCATGCACACAAATGTTGATTTATTTTCCTGAATGTCAAAAATAATTTGCAAAAATTTTACTTTGATTCAATTCAATAAAACTTTACTCATCCCTCAAAAACAGCTGTTTCAGTCATGTCTTGATCCCTGAGGGTGGAGTGTTGTATATCATTATATATCACATTTTATGGGATATAAAAAAAAGTTTTATGGCTGATTTCCAATCTCCATTTTATTGTGTAGCTTTGGTCTGTCAGTGCTGATTTTAGTCAATTAGAATTTCTCTTTAAAAACACTGCCTTGTGAAAAAGAGGAGATTACTGTGTGAGAACAGTTGCTGTAATACAGGGTTTAGACAAAATCAATATGGAGCTGCATCACTTATCTAAGTACTTATGCTGGCATTTAGCTTCGTTAACACAGCTAGCATTACTTAAACAACAGCTTCCATTTGCAGATCCTCCTCTTAACTGTGAGATTTCCAACTTGCTGACATTTGTGCTTGAAGTCTCTGCCTGTTATGTAACAGTTGCAGCTGTAGATATCGACCTTGGTCATTCAATTGGTGCTCTTTTTGTATGTGTGCTTTCAGAGAGTGGAGGAGCAGTGTCCTCCCCTGCCCCATGCCTGCACCTGTTCTCAGGAAAGCAAAGGACCTCCAGGACCATCCGGGCCCCCTGTAGGAACACCAGTTTATTCTTTTGATTGTGTTGATCTTCCATGCTTCAGTCCACAGGAATGCATGAAGATATGTCACTATTTTCATATCAATAATGGCACCTATGTCTGTATGAAACATAAGACCTCTGGTGTAGTGTTCTTTAAACAGATTAGAGCAAAGTAGTGTTTGTGCACTGAACTCTGTTTTATGTCAACCCAGCAAATCAGAACAAATATCTCCAGTATCTTCAGTTGGTTTGGAGAAGGCTGATTTTTGGAGGCAGTTTTAGAACCAGAGGACCTTATTGTCTAGTACGAACTTCTTCCTATACCAAAGTGATCTGGAGTCAAATCTGAGCCCATCTGATTGGTAGCGGACGTTTGACTCAGAGTGGGCCACCAACGCACAGTGATGATGAATGCAGCAACAAATCTACAAGACTGGTGGGGAAAAAAAAAATTGTAATGACTCACCTTGATAGTATTATGTAAAAATAAATCCATACAAATGACTAGACTGCTTTTATCTCAATCAAATGAACTGATACTGATTTCAGAGGCGAACTTAGTCTTCACGTCCCTCTCTGTTTTGGGCCTTTTTTGGGACCGAAAGTCAGTTTCAATAACCAAATATTTGCTAGGTTTATGTTTTTATTCAACTTCAGGTGCATAACGGTGTGTGTTGTTTAAAGCTGGGTCTCATTCGAGTTTGAAGTACAATCAACACCCGTGCCAAACATTGGATCCAAATAAAAACACTGCAAACCATTAAACTAAAACTAAAGTGGTATTTTTGGGTGATTAAGCATATACGTTTTTGTTTTTAATATACAAAAATTAGAATATATATATATATATATTTCCACCATGCAGACTGATTCAGGTAATTTTCTGTAACAATCATTGCTTGTTCTGATGTTTGCCTTTCAACCATAACTATGATTGATGACGTTTCTGTTTTAAGCAGCGGCGGACCTCTTCGGTTTTCTATGCGTCATATTCCACTGATCGCCTCTATATTGTGTGTTTAACCTAGCTACAGTTCAACACTCAACATTAGCCAACGATCAATCCAGCGTTTGGAAAGTAAGGCGTGCCCAACCTATCATCTCCGTTTGATAGAAATTGGAAAGTGCCCATGCTGGCCTACATCCAAGATATAAATTTGTCTTTGGCATCAAATTTCTCAGAAAACCATAGAGCTGTGTTTTTCTTTCATTACTGGGGGCCCGCATACAAATCCAAACGTAATTATTTGTTTTACTCCTGCTGGAAGCTAATTTTAGTTTCTTTGCAGGTTTTGCTCCAAATGTAAGACTCATACTGTTGGAAAAGAAAAGCATATCTGCTTGGATTTTTCTGCACCTGGGTTTTCCCAAATATATGCAAATTCAAATATAAATATAAATGTATATATTCCTGAAACATGAAAAAAATCCATCATGGTAGTTTCCCCCATTTGCACAATACATACAAACACACAAACACACTGTCTTCTTGCTAGACTTTTGATCCAAGCAAGGAAAAACATCCCCACTGTCTGTGCGCAGTGCAGCTAAGCATTATCCAGGATGAAGGAAGATTACTGTGTGAGAAAATCAAAGCACACACTTCTATGTATCACAAATACAGAAATGGAGAGAATATCTCCAAACAGCTTTTTAAGCTAGATTTACTAATGCCAGGATGAATAAATCTAGTAAAAGACAGCAGAAACTGGAATATCACCTCTAATATTCCGAATCCTAAAAATGCTCTTATTAGTATCACTACTAATGGTGGCAAATGGTGTTTTGTAACTCAGATGAACATTATTCCAAATACTCTGCCACCCAATTTAACTTTATGCTCACAAACAACAACTTTTGTCATCTCATGGGCTGGCTGTTTCTATTTTAATCTATTATTTTTCTGTACAATGAGTGTTATTGTGCAAAATGTTGTCACATTTGGCTTGTTTCTTCTCTTAAAGTCTGGATTCCAATTGTTTCTTTACGAGGTAAATTACGTCCTCCCTACTGTTTAATTCCATGAGTTGATCTTTTTAGCCAAAGTGCTCATTCCGCCATTTTTCTGTGTTGCCAATAACCTATGAATTGCCTATTCTACACATTCCAGTTAAATTAGTATTTTTAGCTAAACAATAAATAAAAACCAGCCAGTATGCTTTAAACAATAGTCCACTGCATCCAAATAACACAAGATTTTATTTTTTTTTTCTTGTGGAAAGTTGGTTGTTTTTATAATTGCCTGTCTGCTTTAAAAGAATAATGAAAAGGCCAATTAAGATTTTTCCAGTTTTATCCTGTTAATATTTATAAGTTTTATGACTCTATATTATGACATTGTTTGCTCTTTAACTACTTTTTTTTTTATCATCGGCTTAGGGTGGACCCGGGATAAGGGGAGCCAGAGGAAACAGAGGGGAACCAGGAGTGACGGTTAGTACTGGGTACTTAATTTCTGGGACTTTATTTTTTAGTAGTAGTACCAGTCTGAAATGCATATCAACTATTCTGACTTTATTTCACAAAAACAAAATCAAATGGAATCACACGCAAGGAAAACAAGTTTGAGAAAAAATCTGAAGTTTCTTCTCAGCTGAGCACACATTTCATTTCAGCTCACAACAAATACTATATGAACCTTTACAAGATTAACAAGTCCAGTAATACAAATATCTGAAACTTGGATTCAGTTGAACTCAGTCCAGTTTATTAAAATAAATCATTTAAATATTCTGCAACACAGACAAAGTCACTTGATCGTTTTCTCTCAGATTTTTAAATGAAATAGTAAATCTTCCTCTGTCTTTGAATAAAACTGAATTGATTTTGCAGAAACAAACTTTTGCATGTCTCAACTTTTATTCTCCAGTAAACATTTTAACATTAAAGTGGAGAAAATAAGTATTTTATACGCTGACAGTTTTTCAGGTTTGTGCACTTGGAGATTGGAGAGGTTTGTAATTTTCTTCAGTGAGGGACAGAATCTGAACAAAGAGACCCACAAAATTAGATTGTAGATTTTTTTGTTATTGATTTACATTTTATGGCATGAAATAAGTATTTGATATAAAGGAAAAATCAAACATAATACAGAAACCTTTGTTTGCAGTTACAGAAGTCAGGCGTTTCCTCCAGTTTTTGACCAGGTTTGCACACACTGTAGCAGGGATTTTGGCCCACTCCTCCAAACATATTTTTTTCCAAGTTTCGGGGCTGTCACTGGGAACATGAGTTTCTAATCCCTCCAAAGATGTTTTTTTTTTTTATCAGTGTAAGATCTATAGACTGCAGGCTTCTGACAGCCATGATTTATTTTCAGAGTCTTTACTGAGAGAATAAGGTTGTTACCCAAAGTCTCATAGTACATGGCCTCATATATAGTTCAGTTCCTGTCCCTTCACAGAAAATCACCTCCAAATTATGAGATTTACACCTCCATGCTTAATGATTGGGGTGATTTTTCATGGGGTTAGAGTTGGGGTTAGGGTTGTGTCTTAGTGAGGGCAACTTTTGAGACTATGGCACTTGTAAGGTGATTGACCAGATCCTCCGGTGTTGCATCTTGAGTTTCTTTCATAATTGTGCCAACTGTGCTTGCTTCCTCTCTGAGCCATTTGCCGATTGTCCTGTAGCCCCAAGGACAATCTGCTGGGGATCTACATGCCAGCCTTATGCAGACTACAATTTTGTTCCTGGTGTCCTTAGAAACGCTTCGGTTTTGCCCATAGTGTTGATGGAAGGTTTTTTATCCAGATGCAATTAGTTCAGTAAGGAGTGGAGGATAGGATGGCTTCTTAAATATGAACTAACAGGTCTGTGAAAAACAAAATTCTTTGTGGTTGGCAGGTGATCAAATACTTATTTCATGCAATAAAATAAGTTGATTTAAAAATCATACAATGTGATTTTCTGGATTTCTTCTTTTAGATTCTGTCTCACAGTTGAGGTGTACCTACAATGGATGTTACAGAGCTCTCCACTCATTGTAAGTGGGGAGACTATCAAATACTTAGACAGAAAGATGGTGTATGTAACATGCAATACATATTACACAACTCGACCCTAAAAGTAAAGTCATGCGATTCTCGATTGATTGAACACTTAGGTCTTTGTTTTTGTTCCTCCTTCATTCTTGCACAACTGATCTGTGGTTTCTTGGTGTGTTTTCATGGATAAGAAACACATAAACTCAGGATGCGCATGGTTGAAGAGTAAAATAATAAACACAGTTAAAAATTATTTTGGCTATGACTGCCACTGTGCTGAAACTCAGTTTTGGTTCGCATTAACCCCTCTTTTCTGGCTGCTGTTGCAGGAAAGCTGTCTGCACTTTTCACACTGTAATAAAATGAAACTCCAACAGCATGAAAAACCAGATTGCAGATGACTGAAGTGTCCAAATGAAAGTCCTGCTGTAGAAATAGTGGAAGTAATGTCGATCAGAGGATGTATGTCACTCTTAAGTCACCTGTTTGACATTTTATAGATCAGGGACACATCTCAGAAAAATAAAGTACTTTTTAAATTAAAATAATGTATAACAATAAATGAATTGTATTTGGAGGGATAAAAAGATCTTAGAGCTTTTAGTAAAGTTAATATGTTTTGATTTTACATACATATTTAATAAAGAGGCCTAAACTATCAAACTGTATGAGGTAAAAGTGTGTTTTTTGTGCCTCTGATCTCTATGGGTGAGCAGTGTTGCCTATAATCTCAAAACACAACTAAAGAATCTTTAAAACACTGATTTCCTGGAAATCCCAACACAAGACCACAAAAATCAACCATGCTAAAACTTTTTATGGTGTCCTTTGCGCATCGAAGCTCTTGTGTCTTACAGGGTGAAACCAGCTTAATAAATTAATTTTGGTTTGTGAATGTGAGACAAATGTTCAGCTGTTTTAGTCCTTTAGTATTTTATCAACTTCATCAAAAAAAATGCCCTGGCTCATCAAACTTCATATCATTTTGACCTTGTTCCTTTGTTGTGGTGGTTTTTATAGGGACCCCAGGGACCTATGGGGGAAATCGGCCCGTCTGGGCCTCCAGGACCGCCTGGTCCTCAGGGACCCAGTGGACTCTCCATTCAGGGACCTCCAGTAAGCCTGCGTTTGAGTAGTCGTTCACCCCTAAGTATAATGACACATTTACTTTACTTAGAAAGGATGTCGCACATTAAATACTTCAGTTCGTCATGTAAATGTGGCAGATTTAGCCGTCGATGCTAATATTTGTCTGGATATGTTGTTGGTATAACAAGATTCAAATAGTATTCTAACAATTTAAAAGTAAAATAATGTCATTTAAAAGTCTTAAAAACACACGATCAATGTGCAGCATCTACAAATCTACACATGAACACAGATTTGATTACCGTATTTTACCTTTTAGGCATTTTTACAGACTTTGAATATAACACATCGTTGAGTCTGCACTCAGTCGCCAGGCTAATTATGAATAAAAGAAATGTATAGCAATGTATGTCTCCTTGTTCAATACACATGGCAGCCATATTCTGTCTTTTTTGGGGGTTGATGAGGAACATTTATTTTTCTCTCTTGGAATTGAGACTTCAGAAATCTGCATTGTTACCATCTTAATTTTAAACATTCATTACAATAAAAGATTGCAACATTCATAATTGCATAGGACCTATGCATTTGATAGTGTTTTCATGATGAAAATGTAACTACATTTTAGCTTAAACATTATATTTTAAATTTTTTGGCCTTGAAATTGTGGTGACAGGATCCTCAAACGGAAACATAAACACATACAAATCCTGAAGGCTGCTGAATCAAACTAACTGGTGTAGTTTGATCCAATTACTTTTTTTCACCCATTAATTTGTTGTTGTTGTGGTGTTTTAGCTTCCATTCAAAACCACAATGTCTTTGGGCGATTTAGTGACAAAGTTTCCTTTTCAGGGCATTCGTGGAGAAAAGGGAGAGAGAGGTGATGCTGGCACAGGAGGACCAACGGTGAGAACATCCATGTTTCATGGAAACAAGAAATATAATCAAGAACTCAATTATATTTTATTCAGTGTATTGGTTCTGTCCCAAACTACTACAAGTATAAAAAGGTTATGAAATGTCTTCACTTTATGGGTACGATTACAACAGCGAGCAGTGTCTGCTTTTCTTTTAAGGAAAATATTACCTTTAATACCTCTGGTTTTTTTGGGGTTTTTTGTCGTATCTTTTGCTTAGACAGATGAAGAGTTTTTAAAAAGAGCTTCGGAAGATAAGGATAGTAAAGAGTTTAGAGGATCACGAACGTTTAAATTGCGCTTGTGTTTGTGTTTTAGCAGAGCTGTGCTGTTTTTGTTACTGTCACATTTGCACGTGGACAGCGAGCAATCTAATGGAATCACTGAGATGTGAATAATTATTACCAACATCCCCATTATTGGGCAGTGAACCAATGAAAGTAGTAATGAATTAATTTTATGGTTTTCTCCTAAGGAGCTCGAGACACCAGCGGAGATAAAGTGAAAGTTTTCATAAGTCGGCGTTCCAAGATGGGTTTTGCATTTCGTTGTTTCTCTTCCTGCAAATTGTTGGGGAGTTTTTAGTTGCTTTGATAAATGAATGAACAAAATCTGCATATTAAGAACACTAATAATGACTTCTAAAACACTTGTAGAAGTCATCTTGTGCTAGAACTTAGTCAATATAAACATTATGCCATATTTAGATGCATTTTTTGACATGTTATTTGCAGTAGGAAATGCTGTTTCTGCTGTCTCTGCCACTTTGGGAGTATAACCTTTATGACACCACTGCTGCTGGGTGTTTGTTTTCCATTTTACATAGAGTGAGGCAGACTAGTCTGATGCACAGAGTGAAGGTTTTCCATACTGGTTTAACCTTGAGCCACTTCTCTTTGCCCACAATGGAGATATTTTTGTCAAACTACTTTGTTTTACTTTAGATTATAATAAAACCATTTTATTTCAGGTCAAATTAGGGAGATATTTGGACGAAATCTATCAAATAAAAGTTATTAATAGATTCTTCAATATTTCATACAATTAATGTTAAACAATATTGTTTTTGGCCTCTTTGGAAACTAAGATTTTCTCTATGTATTTCTACCCATTACTGATTAGTCCACCTGCTTTTGCTCATAACAAATAAAAATCGACCTTGTCTATGGATCAGTGGTTTTATGGCTCCATTACTCCGATTCTTACAGATAATCTGTAATATTGTAAATGTTCCTGTTTTATATCTCTATAAACTACAAATGTAACCTTTCTTCTTTCAAACTGGATGATTTTCATCATAAATGACACCAGATGATGGAAGAAATTAGATCATTTAGTGGATCAGCTTGTTTCAGGTCTAGTAAAGCAACAGCAAACTGCTGATGGGGCAACGGGATCTGTACTGAGCGACACAACAGGAAAAGAGCAAAGCTAAGCCATGTTAAAACATTTTTTTTTCCATGCTTCTGAGCAGGACTGGTTGCAGTTGTTGCTCCCATCTGCCAATCAGTGATGATGTCAAACTGAGACACTGATGCACCTTCAGAAGTCACTGCTGGCAGGACAAATATTTCTTTTTTTTTTTTCTTGTTGGTCAGCCTTGAAATATTTTCACTTTGTCAGACATTTCATAAACTCTTCTGAGTCGAATGATTTCTGTCATGACAACAAATGCATCAGCTGGATTGAACAGGTGTTTGTTCTGATGCTGATGGGCACATAAAAAGTTGTCAGCCAAAATGACTCGTCATGCTGTTGCAGATAATGATGTCCCTGATGACTGTATACAGATACCGTTGGGATTTGTTGGGATGGTGTTTACTCTTTTGTTTTTATATCCCACTCTATGCATATCATTAGACTTTAATAAAGACTATAATTCACAGCGATTCACCCGCACACCATATGTTTCCACAAGTCTTTTTTACATTTTTTTTTTAAATAAAAAGTGCAATAAAGGCTCCTCTCATGAGGAAAGAACAACTTGTTTCCTATGAGAGCCGCTACACATTTTGATGGAGCACTACAGCTCTTCCTGACTGCATAGTCCTAATAATAAAACCCTCCTGTGCTGCTCTGTGTTACTGAGTAATAATGTGTATTGAGAGAAAGGTATATGAATGATTGTGTGTGAAGCAGTGTGTGTAATACAGCAGCTTCTACCGCTTTTATTTATAATATACGAGGAACCAAAGAGAATATCACCACCATGGAACATCAATTATCTGTCTTTTTTTTGTACTTCCTGTTTCCTTGTCTTTCCCTGATGCAGTAAATTTAGTGTAACCTTGTCTTGAGCATCTACTCCACCTTGGTTTCCATTTGACTGTGAAAAATGCTGCTCCAGTGCATGGCAGAGAGTCTGTGGGTTTGGGTGTGCGTTGGTCTTTCTCATTTTTCATTCTTTGTTCTTTTTATTAGTCTGCCTATGCGCTTGTGTAATTTATCAGTTATGTTTTGCTTTGTGCGAAAGAGGGATGTGGGTGCTCTTTTGATTGTCTCCTTGTAGATACGGGGCAGATGCATGTGCTTTCTCACTCTTATGTTCCCATGTTGCTCAACACTTAATCTCAGAAAGTCTGAGCTGTGCGAGCTGGAGTGTGCGCTTGCACATCCGTTTGTGTGTCGACCTGCAGCAGTGAGATCCTAATACTGATGTATCAGAATCGGCTGCACCACTGATTCAGTGGTTAGAAAGCACTTATGAAGGAATGATGAGCAAATTCATATTCTATCAAATCTTTGGTTAAATAATTGCATTAGATAATGTACTTTTTCCAAAATAAGTACAAAGTTATCAAAATTTGGTTGGTTTAGTTTACCATTCGACGTGTCCGCAGACGTGAAAACTTATTTCCCTGGCAGCCATGTTTGTTTGTAGACACGTGCATGAAAAAAACAAACCCGAAGGTCCAGCTCTGCAGATGATGTAGGAGACTGAACTTCAGCCAAGATCTGAACAACGGCACGTCGTTAATCACCCGGGCCTGTCCTCTGTAACCCCAGTCTGTAATTTGTCGAATCTTTAACAGTGTTAGCTGTCCTGTTTTATGAGCCTTCCACTAATACTAAAGTGCAGAGATAAATCAACTCAACACTTAATCTATGACTCGTCTCTGGAACTGGTTGCGTGCTTTGACCTGCGGGGGGATGAGGAGGCTGAAGGGGAAATGGGGCAAGAGATGGAGCGGCAGGGTCACCAGCCAGTATGAAAGACTGTCTCTGTCCCAAGACTGAGGTCATTCAGTCTATAAATCAATTTTATGTACTGTTGCTAAAAGATCGTTAAGACAAAAAGTTAACTGTTTTAACCTTTCCTAACCTTTGAATGTGTAGAAGTATTATTGCTATGAAATCTTTATTAGAAGATATTCAGTGCTTAACTGTATTTGATCCTTCAGCTAAGTAACGGTGGATGTTTCTATTAAAGAAAAAAATAAAATATCAGTTTAATCTCTTTGTGCATTTTACAGTGTAATACTGCCAAAGTGTTGATGGCGTTGGCCATTTAAATATGAATATTTGTATTTCCTTCAGGGCGTTCCTGGAAGCCCTGGCTCTCCAGGCAGAGATGGTCCTCCGGGAGCAAGGGTAAGATAAAAGACCAATATTTCATCTAATCCTCTGTGGGTTCTGGTGTTTGTTTGTTTATTTTATGTTTTTTGTTGGGTTTTTTTTTTTTACATGTGATCCGTAATTTTAACTTCTTGACTTTTGCCTATCCTATCTTAAGGCACAGTGATGAAGGTTAAGGGCAAATATATTGTTATGTTTGTGAAATTCAACATTTTTGTTTAGGCTAAACTTTGGCCAGACATATAGGACAAAAAATGTTAAGATGCTTCTGACTTCTGTCACATCTGTAATAAACACAGGATGTCCAATGTATTTAGAGCCTCTGTAAACTTCTTAAACTTTCTGCTTCAGATCATGAGCTGTTCCCTGGGATTTCTTCATATCTCCTCGTTTCCTTCACATTGATCTAAGTTTACTGTTTCAGAAGTTGTCTGGATTTGTCTGGAAGCTTTCTTGGAAAATGCCCATCATCTTTCTTATGATCTTGAAACTTAATTGTGCTTGCACCTTGTGGTGGACCCTCTGTGTGTAGCCTGAAGAAGTCTGCGGTAGACATGGATAATGAGATGTCAACCTGCTGGACAGGATTTTTCTCTTGGCTGGGGCTTGTAAGTCTTCATGGAGAGAATCCTGTAATCACCAACCAAAATTGTGTTCTGTAAATATCCAGGGTTTGTGAGGCTGCTGGGCTCACCAGTGTCAGAATGGACCAAACTATTGGTTTGAACTCTTCTCGTCTTCCAGCTAATTCTGACGTCTATTAGCCCAAATGTAGTATCTTCTGACAAACAGCCGACGTAACTACATCGCTTGGCCTTGAAATATTCCCACATTACTGTATTTGTGTGTTTTCCAGCTGTCTTTTCGTATTGAATGCACAGCTGCATTTCCCTATTTGGTTTTATGCCGCATCATAAAACTGCACATCTTCCCTGAGTTGCAGGAAACTGCATCCCACCCAGGTTTTTGAAAACAACATACACACCGAATGAGATCTCATTCATAAAGGCTCAGTGATACCAGCTGGCTGTGGTTAATACTGGCAGAGTAATCTGGCCTTACAATGCCCGGCTGAGCTGTAAATAGCAAAACAGAAGCTCAGCCAAAGGGTAGAGAGTCAGCAGGCTGCAAAGAAGGTTTTGTCCAAATTTGTAATATGATAACAGAGCAGTTCTGTCCTGGCCCGGATCCCGGAGAGGTGGAGGAATCGGCATGTAATCCATCTGCTGTCTGTTGGCTGACAGTAGTGCCGGTGCTCATCCTTTCAGCTGTGCTTGTTAGATCCACTCATGCACAGTTTTCCCACCTGTCACGCCGCTTCCTTCAGGACGTGCATGTTGTCTGTTGGTTCTTCTCACCGTGCCAGATCAGTTTTAGAGCACATGAACTTGCAGTTACCAAAAAAGTAGTTCATTTTTATTTGGCTTTATAATAAGATGTTTCACTTGATGCGGCGTTGTGTTCCAAAGTTACGAGTGGTGAGTGTGGAAAAATGATCTTAAATAATTTACATGCTTCTTTCACTTTGAAAATGTCGACAAATTTCACAGCATGAGCATCGCAGCTCTTACAATACGAGCAGAACTTAAATATGCGGCCTGCAGGACATGTTGTTGAATGTAACTGCTACATACTGCAATTGTTTAATTACTTAAAACGTCATGCAAAAACACTTTGTCCACGCGAATGCAGAATCACCAAACTCAGGATTTCAGATGCTTGAAAGTGATTCCAAGAACAGGACATATTTTTGTTTATTTTTTGGCTAATTCAGCTAATTCTGTGCAACCAGTGCTAAACCAAAAGGTCGGATGGAAGAACTCCTCCTGAGTTCTTTACAAAGAGTTGGACCAGCTGTGGCTGAATAAGATTAGGTGTCTTGCTGTTGGAAAGCTGTGAGTTTGATTCCCGTTTCCTCCTCGCCCACATGCTGTGTGCCTGAGCAAGGCACTTCACCCCAAGTTTATTTTGTCCTAATAGTGCAAAAATTATACAAATATAAATAGAAGAAAAACAAAATAACAGCAAATACTAGAAAGCACCACATGTGCAAAATACAACAACCAGTACAGTATCACCCAGGCCATTAGGTACCAGTTAGCTGTGCCATAAAGCATAGAGATGTAATAAGTCTCTCAGGCAGTCTACTTGTCATGAACGAGCAATGGAGGAACGGGAGGATTTATCTGATTTAACACTACATTATGTCCTCATCAGCTCATTTCTCATCCTATCATAAGCCTAGTGACTTTTTTTTTTTTTTTCCAAAGAAGATCTGGGCTATTTTTAAAACTTCATCTGCTTGAAAAACATTTGAAGCCATGCACATGCATTTCCTAATCAAATCTTGATGGTATGCATTTATTACATTAAGCAGGCTTGGTATGTGTTGAACTGAATACAGCAATGACAGTGTTACCTAAAACGCACATAGTTTTATAATTTGCTTTTTATGATATATATGATTTGACCCAGAGCTACATTGACTGCTGGTGAACTTTTGTGTTAATGCTAGCCTGTCCCAGATGTCTTTTCTCTTCTTGGCTTTTTCTTAATGTGGTCTTGACATATTTCAATGTTTGTCAAGCAGAAAATGTTCCTCCTGGTTCATAAACTAAGCAGAGTCAACAGAAACGTGATGCTAAAGTGAAAGAAGTTCCTGTTCAGAACCGTTTTTTATCATCCATTGTTTTATTTGGACGTTTTCTGCCTCGTAACATGGGACAGGGAAATGCTGCTGCTCTTTGTCCCGTGTTTGCTTTGCATAGCATGTGGCTACAGCAAAGCTGCAGGGCATGCATTAGTAAAATGTTTTAATCGTTTCACAGGTTGCTTCAGAAAGCAGTGAGCATAAACAATGGCATCAGGAAAATCATTTATTGAATTAAGTTTATTTATTTGAGCTCACACATGTGGTTCATGCTCATTCTGCTTGTTGCCTTTGGAATGCCCTCAAAGAATGAGTTTTTTTGTTTTGTTTCTTTTTTGTCTTTTTCAGCATAAAGCCAAATCTAATCTAATCACATTTTGCCATTACCAGCTGTCATCATTTGAGGCTCATAAAAATACTGTTTACCAATCTCAGTGTTACATGTATTCATGCTAATTTACCAGTCGTGGTGCAATTTCAGCTGCTATGAACAACAGGGGGCACCTTGTTTGCTGAATAACTAATCTTCCACGTTTTAGTTTTCAAATTGCAAAATCTGGTGTGTATTTCATATTTATAACATTTGACACCAATTTAAAAAACAGTCAACAGTGCATGTAAATGTGCGCTAATAATTCCCTTTCAGTGCAACACACAATAGCTCTGATTCTTTAACAGTTAAAGAATTGGCTTTTAGGTGTCCAGCAGTGCACTCGGGCTGAGCTGAAAATATTAAAAACAGCAGGAAAAGCTGGTAAAAATCATGTAATCAGATATTATCAGAGCTCCAGCCATTTATGCTTTCAACGCGCGTTTGACATCAATAAAGAAAGTAGATGAAAACCAATAAAACTGTAATTGGGTGGTCTCCAAAGACAAATATTCACAGTTTTCCTTTTGTGGTCACAGTGGAAAAAAAAACAACAAAAAAAAACATTTTCATTAACCACTATGTAATGTATACTGCACAGAGCAGTGAGCACAAGCTCTTATTGATTTACTGTAATATTGTCTCAGTGCAGCTTTGCTCCTTTGGAAATGTGCAAAACATTCATGACATTTATACAAGGATAATTTATACAATGCAAAGAGCCGAGCTCAGAGTGAAAGGGAAAAACTCTGTCTTCTCTAAAAGTGTGCTACAGTAGTCGGGTAGATCAGATTAACCAACAGTAATAGTGTCTTGGCTAATTTATTTATCCGTATTTCAGTGAAATAGGTCAAGATGAAAACTACAAATCTTGGTTTTGTTGCTAGTTTCACTGGAGAACGTTCCAATCTTTTTTTTTTTTGTACTTATATCATTGCCTGGTAGATTGTTTTCAGTTTTCATCATCATCTCGGATATACAAATAGCTTCTGTTAAACACAGGCTATTTTATTTTTACTTTGAAGTCTCTTGCGTATAAGGTTTAACATGAGTGGATAACAGTATGAAGTTAATGATTCAGGTTTTGCTTCCAAGAAGTTTTCAGATTTTTAAAGTGTTAATAAGGTAACTTTAGATCCCAAAGGTGAATTAGTGTTGGCCAGTGTAGGACAAGCTGGCCAGACACACAGAGTTCAAGACCAAACTACTATTGAGCCAATTCCAAAAAACAGAAGTTCTCATATTTTCGAAACATGTTGATGTTGATTAGTGAAGTGGGAGTATGTATAAATGTTATCTGTTTTCATATGTTCTCACCTTACTGTTGAAAAGTAAACATATTTCCGTTTCAGTCGGTTGACCAGCAGTGTGACAGAATGCAGGTGAAGTGGTTTTCTGTGCAGGGCGCAGTAAGAACCCACCAGCACACAGATTGTAAAATTTCTGATCTTCTCACGCTGATCATTGTGAGCTGATCACACCAAGGTTCTGAAGCTGAAGGTTTCTTTATCAATAAGTCAGGCTGCAACTGGTTCATGACTATGTTGGAAACTTTATGAACCCCACTACTCATAAAGTTTTCCTTCTCCTCCTTGTAACTCACAACAAAGCCAGGACGTCTCTTTGGCAGCATGATTGGCTCTGATAAATTCGCCAGCCAGCCTTCATGCAGTTTGGATGTGTGCGCTCTTCTCCACAGCTGGGCGTCCCGGTACAAACCCATTTCAATAAGCTATGGACTGTGAAAAGTGTACATTTCATTCTGGTTAAAGAAAATCTTTTTCGCTGTAACCACAAAAGCAATACTGTGGTCATATCTCTTAGAGACCATCATCCGCTTGCAGTTTTATTGGTTTTTGTTTATTTTCTTTACTGATACCAAATGGATGTTCAAAGCTTAAATGGTTGAAGTGCAGATAGTATCTGATTACTTGATCTTTACCAGCTTTTCCTGCTGTTTTTAATATTGTCAGCTCTGCCCAAGTTCACTGCTGGAAACCCAAAAATCTTCCCCCGCCCCTCAGTTAATGTATCATAGATATTGTGTGTTGCAGTGGAAATAAATTATTAGCTCCTTTTGATTTCAAATTAATGTGCACTGTTAACTTTATTTAAATGATTGCCCATAGTTAAACATATAAAACAAACAGATGCAGCATGAGATGAGTTAGTCAGCAAACCTGGTATTGAGCAGCTAAATTTGCATCATTATTGGCAAATTAACATGAATACTTTTAAAACTGGCAAGTTGCAGTGTCACAGTGAGGACCTTTTGGTTGCAGCCGGAGGAGATGATCCCTGAAGCAGCTCTGCTGCTGAGACCATTACATAAAACTCAGCGTAGCACAGTTAGCCTGGTGCGGACGTGATTCACACCAGGCTCGAGATCCTGCATGGGATCCTGCATGGGAGACGGATGCAGGCCAGCAGCACATCAACCATCACGGTGGCTTTACTCATCCTCACTAGTCAACAGATTTCAGGGTAGATGGTGATGAGGAGTGTTATGTTACTCCAGAAAATCTCTCCAAGATCCTATAGAGACCATTCATGCTTTGGCTGTTTTTTTAATTTTTTTTAATTTTTTTATTGTGGTGACATTTTAGCCTGGTCTGAGGGGGACCTAAAGACTTCAGACAACGTTGATGTCTTGCACACAAGATTTTTTGTATTAGTTATGCAGTTTTTCCTAACCTTTTAAGAAATAAAGTAAAACTGAAGGTTTTTACTTTATTTCTTTTGTTTCCAACAAAATAAATAAAATATTTCTTTTTGTTTTGGTGTAAAACACTGGAACTGGAGTGCCACCTTAATAGTCAACTGTTTGTTTCCTGCAAAGTGTTTGTTTCTAGTGCTCGTGTATTTAATTTAATTTCAAATAAATATGTTTGTTTCTAAACCGAGCAACACCAGGAATTTAGAGTTCCATCTATGGGCTGATAAGGGTAAAGTAACCTGTCTGAAACCAAAACTCTTCTCATTGAGGAGTTCTCCGAGTCACTTTCTGCCTTTGCTGGCTTATGTGCTGAATACTGAATCTCGCATTGTCAAAAACCTGGTGAATTTGGCTGCAGGAGCATTGCCACAGAATATTAAGAAAGAAGCTAGCAGAACAAATAAGACTCTGACCAGCACATGTTCTCCTGTCTCAGAACCTGTTTTTAATCATTATATAAATTTTTTTCTTCTAGTTTGTTTCCTTTCTAAAGGAGTTTCCACATATTGCCCATACTGAAAGGCAATCAGCCTCAAACTGAAATGAAAGGATTAGTTGGCCCTCAGGTTAAGCTGTTTTCCAGTAATCTGAGGTTGTATTCGGTATCCAAATTCTGCGTTAAACACAGATATGGTTCAGGTTGAACAAGCCATAAATGCTCTTGCATAAACCCAGCATAATATTAGTATAAATCATTTGTAATGCGTTGTACAACCAGACAGCTGGCCTGCAGACAAAAGCTGAAGCTGCAGTTAATTTAAAGGAACAAAGAGAAAACACCTACTAATAATAATCATTTTAAATACCTATGAAGAAATATATTTTCTATATTGCTAAAGTTAAGAGAATTAACTTTTTTTATAAAATACATCTAAAATCAAAAGTGAAAAGAAGTTCGAGGTGTACCGATTTTTACTGGGTCTGATACTAAAACAGTTTGGTTTTATTAATATCCTAATTGTTTTCCATTATAATAAAGAGTAGAAAATGCACTAAATGACTCATAATAAAAGGAGCACTGAGAGACAATATGCTGAATGTATTAAACCATCTTTCTTTCAGGGTCAGCCGGGTAACAGCGGTCCTCAGGGAAGACAAGGACCTCCTGGACCCATCGTAAGGCTGCGGTCATTTCAGTCCCGTCGTCTTTTTGTCCTGTCTTCAGTCACTTCCTCTTGTTTTTCTCTCTTTTCTCTCAGGGAGCTCCAGGAGCTCCTGGAGTCCCAGGGCCCAGTGGACCAGCGGGACCTTCAGGTGAACAAGGAGTGCCTGTGAGTTCAGATTTTTTTCCTTTAAATGATGTTTCAACCCCCAAAAAACAACTTTTATTTAACATCTAAATATTTTTCATTAATAACTCTTTGTTTTATTTTGAGACGCTTGTTCGGCCAGACCACACAAACAGTTAAACAGATAGTAGAGATACATCTATTCATTTTTATGATTCTCTATGCCAATTTTGTCCAAACTTTAATCTGCCATTAATAACTTTAGCTGATTTCAGATTCATTTTAATTTGATAATCTGTTTAATAGCATTCACCATATTTTTCTCTTCTCTGTTTCTCTTCGCCTACTTTCCTGGCTTAGCACTTTCAATTAAAAAGCCCCTAGAGCCAAAAAAAAAAAGTACATTACCTCACAAATTTAGATCACCTGAACTTTTCACTCATCGGTCTGTTTTACTGATTTTTTTTTTTACATGAAAAAGCAAAACAGAACAGTGCGCTGTAAAAACCTAAAGATATTAACAGGTGGCATGCATTCATTCCCTCTGAGTCAGTTTCTTTTATGGTTTCCTATGAGCAAGGTTTTCATAAACACCAGGTTAGTGGAATAAAGAATCAATAGTTAAATTTTTGCGTTCATTGATCTTCATGATTCTGCTTGTTCTCAAATATTCTCTAACAAATCTATGAGGTCAGATTTATACTGAGACTAAGTTACACACACACATGTGGTCTCTCTGTACCAAATAAGTTAATTCAGAGGCCGCTTGTTGCACTAGGACTTCTTTAGGGGTATCAGAGTAAAGAAGACACATTATAAATACACTGAAAACCAGTGTAAAACATTGTAAAATATATAAAAAAAAAAAAAACATAGATTGGGTTATAAACATCCTAATTCTGCACTGTTAAGGTAAAATCCCAATGACAAAGTTTTTCAGAGAAAAGTTAGTGATATGAATACTTTTTCAAGACACAGCAGTGTTATTATTGATATAGTAACAAGGCAAACCTCTTGTGTGTTGTGCTTCTTCAAGTGATTTTATTTTTTTTTATGTCTAACGTGAGTCAGCGTTTATGCCCTCGTGTTTTGTTCTGCCTTTCAAAAGAAAAAGAATTAGCGCAAGCAGCACAACATACACAAGGACACTGAATAGTCTTCGAGACGATCCGAACTGCGTGTGGCGCTAACCATAACGGATGACACCGTGGTGTTGCTGACAGCTAATCTAGTCCTGGGTCAGCTCTCTAGGCCGGCAGCAAGTTTCGCTCGCAGAGTCGATCCATAAATCACAGACACCCTCCCCATCGCGCACACATTTAAACACACACACACACACGCACACACACACAAATCCAGAAAAAAACATATCTATAAGAGATTGTATCTGCTTTCTGTCCAAGATACAAATAAAATCCATATGAATTTCTGCACCTCCTAAAAGTATTCACTTCAAATTACGATTATTTTACTGATTCTGTTTTCGTCTCTATGTAGTTTCTTTTTCATGCCGTTTATATTCCAAATACAAGCATCCAAGTGAATCTAGAGGGAATTTGACCAACTAGGTTTGCTAAGTTGGACATATCTAACTGAGAACTTAATTAGATGACAATTGATTTATATCTGTGAAAGCTTAATAGCATTTAAAGCTAGAGAGGGACAGATCTTCAGTTTCTGGTCTTGGTCAACCAAAATGAAACCCAAACAGCTGTTTTTAGGAAAGAGAGTGGTGCATCTGGAAATGCTCTGCTTCATCTATCAAGATCAGTAATGATGAAACTTTGGGATTAACCTTTTAATAGAGATGAACCGAGCAGATTTGGTTTACTGTTTCATCAGCTCTCCTTGGGCCATATACAAATAAATGTGCCAGACTGTCGAAGCTCCCGCTGACATCCCTATTCTGCGTCGGACGTGGATCAGGCTCTGACTCTGAATGTGGTTTCCAGTCATCCAACCACCTGGAGAGTCTTTTTGAAATTGATCTTGCTCGACCTGATGGTGAGCTCCCTCACGTTTGCCAACTTTGAAAGAAATGTGCTCAACTATCTTCTTGGGAGTGCTTAATCAGTTCACGTTTGACACCAGAGAGGGAGAGAGGGAGAGAGAGAGAGAGAGAGACAGGAAAGTCGGGGGAGGGATCTGAAACTCAAGGTTTATAGTAAAAATATTCTGAATTCTCTTATTGGAGAAACCCTACACATGCGTGGAGTGAAGGAAAGTCAGCTCTGATCAATAATAAATCAGGTTTTTATGAGCGGTGCTCACATTGCCATTATGTAGCATGGTTTTCCATGGCAACCTGATAAGGCGGCAGACATTTATGTGTCTGGAAAGACTCGTATGATCCTGGCTCGCCGGAGAGGTCCAAGACGAGAACTTTTACTGTTCAGGTTGGCTCCTTCGTCCAGCAGCTGTGTCAGACATTGGCTAGACCTTTCCCATCATCGGCTGATTCATACTCGGTTAATTTTTTAACTCAGTCGTCGCCCTTGCACACAAGCACAATCAGACAGCAGGTGGTGGTGGTGGTGGTGGTCAAGAGCATTTTTCCACTCAAACTAAACAAGTTTCCATTTAAAAGTGGCAACAGCTTTTGAATAAAGTATTTTCAGCTTTTTTTTTATTTAATGGACAGAGCCCTGTGGCCAGGAAATGTCTTTTATATGCCTCTGGATTACAATGACTGATTTGCTCATGCTTGGCGTATGCGTGCTGCTTCTCCTTGGTTTTACAGTGTTGACAGAAAGTACATTTATCCAAAGCACAGATGTCATTTTCTGTGAACTATAAACTTTGAGGCTTATTGCACTGCATTTGTCCCAATCTTTTATGTTTTAGTAAAGCCAATGAGACAACAGATAAAGTGCTGTGAAGAAAAGAACTGATAAGAGTGACAAATGGTGAAATTTGTGAGAAGGAAATAAAAGTGACTGTTTCTGAGGGACATGTGTTGTGAATGACTAGACACCCAACTTAGAGATTTTTGTGAAGCATTTTTTAAAAGATCATTAAATAAATTTTAATATTGGTTAAACATAACCTAAGTTAATACTAAATTCCAGTTTTGAGCAATAATTTTATCTATAAAGGGCAAAAAAGCTCATCGGGTAAAATAATTGTTTCCTAAACCTAAAAACTAGCAGTGTCATCCTTTTTTGTAACAACTGTCTTCAGTTCCCTTGCAGCCCTTCTCAGATTTTTAGATTTCATTTCTCGTCTGTTCTTGAAGTTCTGCACATTGGACACGATGTGTGGCGTTTTGAAATATTTTGGCCTGCTTCCTGTTGTCAGACATGTTCTATTTAAGTGATTTCTTGATTCTGCATGTCAGATTGTAATCTTGCATAAGGACTGAAAGTGAAAATTTATCAAAATTTTCAAGAAATGAGCTTAAACTGAGTGAATCAGTGATTCAAAAAGAAGGCAGTTTCTTTTTCCAGATGGGAGCAGATTTGCTTAAATAGCTTTTTTTTTTTCCTGTTAACAGATGCAATCCTTAGTTTAAATCTCTATTTTGTGCTTATTTTTTTACTGTTTTGTCATCTTAGTCTGACATGTGTTTGATCTGAAACATTAGCTGTGATGAAAAAGCTAAAGCAGCAGAAACCTGCAAGGAGACAAATATTTCTCCACATCACTGCATCCTAAATAAATGTTATTTTCTCCCTGTGCTTTCATCTTTTCAGGGTCTTGCTGGTACCAAAGGCGATAAAGGAGAGAGAGTAAGCTACTCAATATGTACACGTTAGCTGCTGTTAGAGCGATATTCCAGTAGACATGTTGTCCCTTTTCTTCTCTAAAACCCTCAAAGTTTTTCACTTATGGCCCCAGCTCTTTCTAGAAGAAATCACATTTCTCTGTATGAGTCGCTGGCTCCTTAACTCAAACAGGCAGCTTTTTCCATACCGTATCTTCATGCTTGTTTAGAGCGAACCAAATCAAATCGGTGTTCATGGAGCACCAAGGGCAGTGTCTGGATTTTTGCTGACAAAAGCGAGGACGTTGACGCCAGCGGCTTTGTAAAAGACACGCTCCTCGCCGGCCTGAATCAAAACTAAACGTTGGGGACGTTTGTACCTCGACGCAGCTAATTTTAGCTTCAAGAACCGAGATGAAAGGCGTTTAAAAAGAAAATGAGAAGATTTTTCTCCTCAGAACTGCGTTTCTGTGAGTTGGCCCAGTTCTCATCAAAGATGGTGGTAATATGATGAGGATTTCTTTTTTTACACTTTTGGTCAGCCCTTCAGCTGACCTTTTTCTGTTTTCAAGTCACAAATAGGAGCAGCTGATCTTATTTAGATCCCTCTCATGGAGTTTTAAGAAGGAATCAAACATTGCAATAACCGTAAAATAACATAGAAACCTAAAATCACTCATGTTGTTAGATTACTTTGCTCAGAAAAAGATAACATTTGTTGATGAATTTCCCCAAAAATGGTTCACTAAACAAAAAGGTATTTTTTTGTCTTTTGTTTCTGTTCTTTAATATACAAATATCGAACTGAAATTCCAGGTATTTCAAGAGTTAAGCTCGGCTTATTGAAGATACAGCTCTGAATTAAAATTACGGGACCACTTAACGTGTTCAGTTTCTCTGATTTTACTTTGTATANGATTTTTACTGGGTCTGATACTAAAACAGTTTGGTTTTATTAATATCCTAATTGTTTTCCATTATAATAAAGAGTAGAAAATGCACTAAATGACTCATAATAAAAGGAGCACTGAGAGACAATATGCTGAATGTATTAAACCATCTTTCTTTCAGGGTCAGCCGGGTAACAGCGGTCCTCAGGGAAGACAAGGACCTCCTGGACCCATCGTAAGGCTGCGGTCATTTCAGTCCCGTCGTCTTTTTGTCCTGTCTTCAGTCACTTCCTCTTGTTTTTCTCTCTTTTCTCTCAGGGAGCTCCAGGAGCTCCTGGAGTCCCAGGGCCCAGTGGACCAGCGGGGCCTTCAGGTGAACAAGGAGTGCCTGTGAGTTCAGATTTTTTTCCTTTAAATGATGTTTCAACCCCCAAAAAACAACTTTTATTTAACATCTAAATATTTTTCATTAATAACTCTTTGTTTCATTTTGAGACGCTTGTTCGGCCAGACCACACAAACAGTTAAACAGATAGTAGAGATACATCTATTCATTTTTATGATTCTCTATGCCAATTTTGTCAAAACTTTAATCTGCCATTAATAACTTTAGCTGATTTCAGATTCATTTTAATTTGATAATCTGTTTAATAGCATTCACCATATTTTTCTCTTCTCTGTTTCTCTTCGCCTACTTTCCTGGCTTAGCACTTTCAATTAAAAAGCCCCTAGAGCCAAAAAAAAAAAGTACATTACCTCACAAATTTAGATCACCTGAACTTTTCACTCATCGGTCTGTTTTACTGATTTTTTTTTTTAACGTGAAAAAGCAAAACAGAACAGTGCGCTGTAAAAACCTAAAGATATTAACAGGTGGCATGCATTCATTCCCTCTGAGTCAGTTTCTTTTATGGTTTCCTATGAGCAAGGTTTTCATAAACACCAGGTTAGTGGAATAAAGAATCAATAGTTAAATTTTTGCGTTCATTGATCTTCATGATTCTGCTTGTTCTCAAATATTCTCTAACAAATCTATGAGGTCAGATTTATACTGAGACTAAGTTACACACACACATGTGGTCTCTCTGTACCAAATAAGTTAAATCAGAGGCCACTTGTTGCACTAGGACTTCTTTAGGGGTTTCAGAGTAAAGAAGACACATTATAAATACACTGAAAACCAGTGTAAAACATTGTAAAATATATAAAAAAAAAAAAAACATAGATTGGGTTATAAACATCCTAATTCTGCACTGTTGAGGTAAAATCCCAATGACAAAGTTTTTCAGAGAAAAGTTAGTGATATGAATACTTTTTCAAGACACAGCAGTGTTATTATTGATATAGTAACAAGGCAAACCTCTTGTGTGTTGTGCTTCTTCAAGTGATTTTTTTTTTTTTATGTCTAACGTGAGTCAGCGTTTATGCCCTCGTGTTTTGTTCTGCCTTTCAAAAAAAAAAGAATTAGCGCAAGCAGCACAACATACACAAGGACACTGAATAGTCTTCGAGACGATCCGAACTGCGTGTGGCGCTAACCATAACGGATGACACCGTGGTGTTGCTGACAGCTAATCTAGTCCTGGGTCAGCTCTCTAGGCCGGCAGCAAGTTTCGCTCGCAGAGTCGATCCATAAATCACAGACACCCTCCCCATCGCGCACACATTTAAACACACACACACACACGCACACACACACAAATCCAGAAAAAAACATATCTATAAGAGATTGTATCTGCTTTCTGTCCAAGATACAAATAAAATCCATATGAATTTCTGCACCTCCTAAAAGTATTCACTTCAAATTACGAATATTTTACTGATTCTGCTTTCGTCTCTATCTATATAGTTTCTTTTTCATGCCGTTTATATTCCAAATACAAGCATCCAAGTGAATCTAGAGGGAATTTGACCAACTAGGTTTGCTAAGTTGGACATATCTAACTGAGAACTTAATTAGATGACAATTGATTTATATCTGTGAAAGCTTAATAGCATTTAAAGCTAGAGAGGGACAGATCTTCAGTTTCTGGTCTTGGTCAACCAAAATGAAACCCAAACAGCTGTTTTTAGGAAAGAGAGTGGTGCATCTGGAAATGCTCTGCTTCATCTATCAAGATCAGTAATGATGAAACTTTGGGATTAACCTTTTAATAGAGATGAACCGAGCAGATTTGGTTTACTGTTTCATCAGCTCTCCTTGGGCCATATACAAATAAATGTGCCAGACTGTCGAAGCTCCCGCTGACATCCCTATTCTGCGTCGGACGTGGATCAGGCTCTGACTCTGAATGTGGTTTCCAGTCATCCAACCACCTGGAGAGTCTTTTTGAAATTGATCTTGCTCGACCTGATGGTGAGCTCCCTCACGTTTGCCAACTTTGAAAGAAATGTGCTCAACTATCTTCTTGGGAGTGCTTAATCAGTTCACGTTTGACACCAGAGAGGGAGAGAGGGAGAGAGAGAGAGAGAGAGACAGGAAAGTCGGGGGAGGGATCTGAAACTCAAGGTTTATAGTAAAAATATTCTGAATTCTCTTATTGGAGAAACCCTACACATGCGTGGAGTGAAGGAAAGTCAGCTCTGATCAATAATAAATCAGGTTTTTATGAGCGGTGCTCACATTGCCATTATGTAGCATGGTTTTCCATGGCAACCTGATAAGGCGGCAGACATTTATGTGTCTGGAAAGACTCGTATGATCCTGGCTCGCCGGAGAGGTCCAAGACGAGAACTTTTACTGTTCAGGTTGGCTCCTTCGTCCAGCAGCTGTGTCAGACATTGGCTAGACCTTTCCCATCATCGGCTGATTCATACTCGGTTAATTTTTTAACTCAGTCGTCGCCCTTGCACACAAGCACAATCAGACAGCAGGTGGTGGTGGTGGTGGTGGTCAAGAGCATTTTTCCACTCAAACTAAACAAGTTTCCATTTAAAAGTGGCAACAGCTTTTGAATAAAGTATTTTCAGCTTTTTTTTTATTTAATGGACAGAGCCCTGTGGCCAGGAAATGTCTTTTATATGCCTCTGGATTACAATGACTGATTTGCTCATGCTTGGCGTATGCGTGCTGCTTCTCCTTGGTTTTACAGTGTTGACAGAAAGTACATTTATCCAAAGCACAGATGTCATTTTCTGTGAACTATAAACTTTGAGGCTTATTGCACTGCATTTGTCCCAATCTTTTATGTTTTAGTAAAGCCAATGAGACAACAGATAAAGTGCTGTGAAGAAAAGAACTGATAAGAGTGACAAATGGTGAAATTTGTGAGAAGGAAATAAAAATGACTGTTTCTGAGGGACATGTGTTGTGAATGACTAGACACCCAACTTAGAGATTTTTGTGAAGCATTTTTTAAAAGATCATTAAATAAATTTTAATATTGGTTAAACATAACCTAAGTTAATACTAAATTCCAGTTTTGAGCAATAATTTTATCTATAAAGGGCAAAAAAGCTCATCGGGTAAAATAATTGTTTCCTAAACCTAAAAACTAGCAGTGTCATCCTTTTTTGTAACAACTGTCTTCAGTTCCCTGGCAGCCCTTCTCAGATTTTTAGATTTCATTTCTCGTCTGTTCTTGAAGTTCTGCACATTGGACACGATGTGTGGCGTTTTGAAATATTTTGGCCTGCTTCCTGTTGTCAGACAGGTTCTATTTAAGTGATTTCTTGATTCTGCATGTCAGATTGTAATCTTGCATAAGGACTGAAAGTGAAAATTTATCAAAATTTTCAAGAAATGAGCTTAAACTGAGTGAATCAGTGATTCAAAAAGAAGGCAGTTTCTTTTTCCAGATGGGAGCAGATTTGCTTAAATAGCTTTTTTTTTTTCCTGTTAACAGATGCAATCCTTAGTTTAAATCTCTATTTTGTGCTTATTTTTTAACTGTTTTGTCATCTTAGTCTGACATGTGTTTGATCTGAAACATTAGCTGTGATGAAAAAGCTAAAGCAGCAGAAACCTGCAAGGAGACAAATATTTCTCCACATCTCTGCATCCTAAATAAATGTTATTTTCTCCCTGTGCTTTCATCTTTTCAGGGTCTTGCTGGTACCAAAGGCGATAAAGGAGAGAGAGTAAGCTACTCAATCTGTACACGTTAGCTGCTGTTAGAGCGATATTCCAGTAGACATGTTGTCCCTTTTCTTCTCTAAAACCCTCAAAGTTTTTCACTTATGGCCCCAGCTCTTTCTAGAAGAAATCACATTTCTCTGTATGAGTCGCTGGCTCCTTAACTCGAACAGGCAGCTTTTTCCATACCGTGTCTTCATGCTTGTTTAAAGCGAACCAAATCAAATTGGTGTTCATGGAGCACCAAGGGCAGTGTCTGGATTTTTGCTGACAAAAGCGAGGACGTTGACGCCAGCGGCTTTGTAAAAGACACGCTCCTCGCCGGCCTGAATCAAAACTAAACGTTGGGGACGTTTGTACCTCGACGCAGCTAATTTTAGCTTCAAGAACCGAGATGAAAGGCGTTTAAAAAGAAAATGAGAAGATTTTTCTCCTCAGAACTGCGTTTCTGTGAGTTGGCCCAGTTCTCATCAAAGATGGTGGTAATATGATGAGGATTTCTTTTTTTACACTTTTGATCAGCCCTTCAGCTGACCTTTTTCTGTTTTCAAGTCACAAATAGGAGCAGCTGATCTTATTTAGATCCCTCACATGGAGTTTTAAGAAGGAATCAAACATTGCAATAACCGTAAAATAACATAGAAACCTAAAATCACTCATGTTGTTAGATTACTTTGTTCAGAAAAGATAACATTTGTTGATGAATTTCCCCAAAAATGGTTCACTAAACAAAAAGGTATTTTTTTGTCTTTTGTTTCTGTTCTTTAATATACAAATATCGAACTGAAATTCCAGGTATTTCAAGAGTTAAGCTCGGCTTATTGAAGATACAGCTCTGAATTAAAATTACGGGACCACTTAACGTGTTCAGTTTCTCTGATTTTACTTTGTATATGTTTATGTTTGAGTAAAATGAACATTGTTCTTTTATTTTATGAACTACTGACAACATGTCTCTGAAATGCTAAGCTAAAATTTAGTATTTATTTGCAGAAAATGAGAAATTGTCAAAATAAAAGATGCAGCGCTTTCAGACCTCAAATAATGCAAAGAAAACAAGTTCATATTCATTTAGAAACAACAATACTAATGTTTTAACTCAGGAAGAGTTCAGAAATCAGTATTTGATGGAACAACCATGAGGTTTTTAATGGGGTTCAGCACAGTGGGCTCTTCATTTTTTCCAGAGCTGTATCTAGATTTTTAACATGTAAATGAGAAGTGCTATTTAAATTTATCATTTTTGGAAAATATAAATGTAAAAGAATCAGCTTGGAATGAAGGTTGGCAGTGCTAATTAAACACCATTTAGATCTCACCCACCCATTAATCAACCTCTGGTCTGACGGTTATCGTCCCCATGGCTGCTCAGACGGAAAAGTGCCATTTGTCTGCAGTGTGTAGAGCTGTCCATTTGTTCTTCAGGGCGATGTGCAGTCCCAAGCAGCAGTGAGAGCAATTGCACGGCAAGTGTGTGAACAGATCATCCAAAGTGAGTCGTTGATTTTAGTTTTTTTAATTACTGTTTTTTTGTGTGTGTGTGTGTTAAACTTTCCATAAATTTGTGGTTTTAAAACTGATGGGGAAACTGTTCATTTTCCTAACCGTTTCTGCTTCTTCTAGGTCATTTCTCCCGCTATAATTCCATCTTGAACCAGATCCCCCAACAGTTTTCAGGATCGGTCCGAACAGTGACGGGGCCGCCGGGCGAGCCGGGCAGGAGAGGCCCTCCTGGGCCCCAGGGAGAGCAAGGCGCCCCTGGCAGACCCGGTTTCCCCGGTGCTAATGGTCAGAGTGGCCAACCGGGTGAAAGAGGTGAGATAAGTAGATGCTCTCATGGAAAAAATACTGATGCTTTCCCTTGATGGATTTGTACTAAATTATTTAGATCTTATTTTGCCTTGTTTTGTGTTTATGTAATAGGAATATTTTTATTTTTTTTATCTAATCTTAAAACAGTAATTTGTGCTTAGAAATAACTTGGGAAACCTCTACATTTGTTCTTAAATGGCTGACGTACGACAGATGAATAAGTTGAGAATATTGTTACTCATCATTTTGAAGGAGGTTTTCCCTGTTTACCCTGCACACATTTAACTACTCGAAAGTGAACAACATAAGATCAGTACTTAGAAGAATTTGAAACCACCCACTGAAATATTTGGAAAATCAACCCCAACTGGAGGACCTTGAAAATAATTATTTAACATAATTTTGGCCCTGCAAAAGGCCTGAAGGGTGAAGCGTAAACCACAGTTCACACCATGTGAACAACAGAAAACATTACCAATCAGGACTTTGACAATTGAAGCAGCTTTTAGTAACTCTGCTAAAAAAGATGCTGCTTAGTTCGATTTTTACTTGTGTCCCCTGCCTGCTGACATCAAAAGATCAACTTAAATAAATCAACTCATTCTAAATGTTCCCCATGCCTGATTTTACCCACGATAATTAGTTTGTATATCAACGTGTTATTTTCACCTATTAAACCTCATGTATAGTCTTGGATAAAGGTAGTGATGAACTACGTTGTCGTCATATTGTTCTAATGGCTAAATTACTCTTAAACCCTTTTTATTTGCAGTTCTCACACATTTCTTCTTGCTTTCTTCTTCTCATTTGATAACGTATAACTCCTCACTTCTATCTTTTTATTTGCCGATGTGTTTTGTGCTGGTATGTAATGGCATTATTCATTGGTAGCAACGCTCTCAGTTGCCTTGTTCTTGGTTTATTTATCTTTTGTTTTTAAGATCTAACTCCAAAACAATCACTAAATACTCATTTAATGTTCATGCAAAAAGGGTTTATTTAAGTGCTAGCTTGTAGCACATAAATTAAAATGTCAGAATGAACAGTATGGTTTCTACTACCGCTATCAAAACTTCAACTAAGTGCTTTACATGGATGAAGAACAAATACAAACCATAGATATGCTAGGAGACATTCAGCAGACCTTTCTGCTCACACTGCTTCTTTGTCTGGGAGTCATTCTGCTTGTTTGCAGTGTTTTGTGTTTTTTCTCCCTCAAATCACATTAAAGACAGTAACTTTGGTACCCATGACATCATTCCTTAGAGGACAGACAGTGTTTATGAGTCTCTGTCCTAATAACTGAGACATGTAACCCATGCTAAAAAAAAATAAAAAATTTTGAATGCAGCCTAGATGCACATAAAGAGCTGGGAAAAATTAAGAACTGCTGAACGTTTGTCCAGCTATGACTCGTCCTCGTCAGGGGTGGAGTCCTTCGAGTCTTTCCAGTAAAACGTCGAATCTGTTGCCACTGGTCCTCAGCGCACATAAAAGCCACATTACAGTTTAAAAGCTTAACCTGCACTCAGACAAAATCGTGCAACATAAGAAACTCGTTTAGTTTTATGTATCAGTTTAAAAAAGTTAATGCACAGACTTTCAAGACGGAGAATGTCTCTTTATCCGAGGTTATGACATTCATTTTCTCCATTAGAACGGTCATAAAAGAAGTAGGACAAAAAAATCTGCAGATCAGATTTTAATGTGATTCTATAATATTTGAAAAAGGACACATTAAATCACTCAAACAGGCTGCTTTTCTGCACAGCAAATTGCCTGGAGACGCAATTTATTCAGCTCATTTTCACAAAAAACAAACATGAAACTGATTTTGAAATAAAAAGGATTTTAGTCAGTGGTTCAATTTGTAGCCACATTAAAGTGGGTTAGCAAGGAGTCTTTGATTCCTGCCTGTGAAACCTAATAGTGACATGTGACAGTTATATTCATTCCTGTTTCAGGAGTTATATTCATTCCTTTTCCCAAAAATAAAAAAAAATGTACATAAAAAATAATGAGAATGAAAATGAACCAAGCTGGCAGAAAACAGAAGCTAACGGGAACACCATATCACACTTTAGCGTGTGACAAGAATCAGTCAGGACAACAGTAGTGACGGCTTGAAGTCTCCAGCTGGAATGTAAATTCATAAGACAAAGATGGAGATGTTGCTTTGTCCAGGGAGGAGGGGAAAGTCAGGGGACCTGTTGTCCTTGACGACCAAATCTGCCAGCACTCTACTCTAGAAATTCAAAGATGTTTTCACAAACCGTGTCATTTTCCACGTGGTGAATGATCGTTTGTGACAAAAACAGAAATTTTTTGTCATCCATGTTGATGTTGTTATTTCTGCTCCAGTTCTGACCAGCATTATTACATTGACGTGTACAACAAAAACCCATTTCTGGGAAAAGATTGTTACCAGAACAGTGGCTATACTGAGCCAAATCGTGACGTGAAACAGAAGAAGTGAACGGAAGCAGATGAAAGTCTCACTTTCCTACACATGTTCAGTCCACGTTTCTCTCATGAGTGTTTAAGTGCACTCACAGTAATTGTGAACCCTTTCATTCATTCTCCTTGAACTGCATTAGTCCATGTGAAGTTAGTTTTTCCTCACAGAAACATGTGGCTTAATTTCAAGCTAACATTACATATGTTGTGGTTGGATGATTCACTGAGCTGAGTGAAAAAAATGAGTTAGTCCAGCAGCTGTAGGTAAACTCATGTAGAAGGAGTATTTAAAGAGTGGGCTGATCCATGGACGAGACATTTTATACTGACACAAGACATTGTGAATTAAAAAGAAATCTTATCCACAAACATTTCAATCCTCTGGCTTTTGTTGCAACTAGGCCTCTCTGTCAGTGTTGTGTCCTCATCGCTCGGCTTATTGTGTTCGTACCTTGAAGAGAACATTCTTTTTCTTTCATAATCCTTGGGTAAAAAGTGGTTTGAATGTGTAATCTTGCTGAGTATCTATGGAGAAAGGGTGTATATTTTATTCTTTTTTTCACATTGCCAGTAAGTGGTCACTCATCCATTCAACATATTCCTGTTAAAAACATATTTTTCTCAAATCCTTTTTTTCTTTTTACCACAATAGGCAGTTATGCTCTGCAGTTTGTTGTCATCCTTATATGGTAGTGCCATGTAAGGTTCTTGTTTCCGAGAGCCTTTTCCTGGCTATAAAGGCTCTTTTTGTGTCAGAAAAGTGTTTTGAAAAAAATTGCTAATTCCTTCTTTAGGCTCTTATTTACATTTGCGGTAGGAGATAAAATTCAGAAGCTGAAGCTCTACTTATTCTGCAACGGATTATCACAGAGGTTTAGTAAAATCTCAAACTCTGCATTTCCAGGTTTGCCAGGTGAAAAGGGAGAGAGGGGGAGTCCAGGCGTTGGGAGTCAGGGACCTCGAGGACCACCCGGTGCACCCGGTAAGACACAACACAGTCCTGATCATGATGACAGATTTTTGAGAGCGCGCTGTTTTGCTTCAAACTCCAAAAGCAACCAATATATGACCTCGTAAACTTATTCTGTCCATGGGGATCATTTCTTATTTCCAGACAAAATGTTTGCGCATTGGTCTTATTGTACAGCTTTTAAACAAAACCAGGATGCCTGCAATATTAAAACAAGACCTGAAGTTAGCCACAGCCGTAAAGCTTTTAGGATTCACTCTCTTCTGATTCTCAAAGAGAGGAAGGCGAGCAGCAGACATTTCAGCCCATGAATGTGATGCTCCGTATTGATTTTACAGAGTGCGGTGTGGAATTTGAGGTTTGTGTTATAAAAATATGTCGGTGCTGGTATTTTCAGCTTACTGTGATCGATACGCACAAGAAGACAAACTTTAACTGAAACTTTTCCATGGTTACATTACTGAAGAGGCAAAACATATTCGAACATACATCAAGCCTCAGTGTTTTTAGAGGAAGTTTTATTCTCTGTGCTTTTCTTAAATAACTGTGGGATAATAATTTCCGCACTTGGCGAAAGGAACTACCTTTAAAATATTGATATCCGATTCCTGCAGACTGCCGAGCAGTCCTAGCGGAGCAGTTTGTCCTGTGAAATCATCAAACAGAGGCCTGGGGCTAGATTTCAGCTCGGAGCTGCGTCGTTCCTCTTCGTGCCCTCAGGACATTCGCTATCATACTCTGTTATCTGGATAACGGCAAGCAGCCATTTGTAGCTCGCTAATTTTTTATATCATGTTGTTAAAGCTGCAGAGGCTGAAGCTTTTTCTTAATAGTGACAGGGTGTACCTTTGGTGCACTGTGTGTTGCTTTTTTTTTTTTTTCTTACATTTTCTCACCAGGTGTCTCACTGCTGCAGTCATTCTACCAAAATATCAAACCACTTTGCATGCGCAACCTACCACCCCGTCTTTAAATAGAAGCTGTTTCTCCATCTTCAGGCCTGCCAGGCGAAGGTCGGGCAGGCAGCCAGGGCCCACCTGGTCGGCCCGGGAGCCCGGGAGCGGCTGGTAGGCCTGGAAATCCAGGAGCTACGGGACCAACCGGACCACCAGGATACTGTGACCAGAACTCGTGTCTGGGATACAATGTTGGAGGTAAATATTATCCATTCGTCCCTGAATTACCTTTTGAATTTCTTTTTCAGATTGGAAACAAAATAGGACAATTACATTATAACTGTTATAAGACGTTAATATATTTGTTTATGGTGTATTTCACAAAATCACATTAATGTGTTATTAATCTTTTTATCTGGTTGCAGAACCCCAAAGAAAGATGGTTACTTGGTTTATTTAGAGGGGCAATATGTGTTTTCCAGCCACATAGCTTCATTTTATACCTCAATCAAGCAACCGTTGCCTTCAGTTGTCGTAAAAATGCTGTATCTATCAAATATGACTGAAGATATTTGACTTTGTAATTTAACACCTTGACATTGGGTCTCTATCTCCAAGAAAGTCCTGCTCTTTCCAACTCAACGCTGTCAGAAAGCCATCACAGCAGGACTGCTCTATCAACATTTTAACATTTTTACCAGAGTTGCACTGAGAAGTAGCTTGTATAGTCAGCTCAGCAGAGTTGAAGGTGTTTGCTAATTGCTGCTGGCTAGTCTGAAGGAGCTGAGTGGGGAAATCACGGGGGAGAGGTGCTCTTTGAGACGGGAGCTTAGTATTTTGAATCTGCAGCTCAGAAGAGGCGCTTACTCCCCCTAGGTGTTTTGCAGAGCTGAATTGTTGCCACGGGAGTCTAAATGATTTCTCAAACATGGACGAAAAAATCTAAGCAATGCTCAGCTTAAGCTTTTGATGAGGGAGTAACATTATAAGATGAGAGAAAGCTCAAAAAAGTCGATTTCACACTAATCTGCCCCTTTAAGACATGCATCTGCTTCGAACCACGTTACATTATAACAGGGTTTGTGTATCACAGTAGAGAAATGCCCCATGCTTTTCTTCTGCGGTCATTAGATTAAGATCCGAAAGAAGAAACATGTGTAGAGTTTCCTGAAACAAAAAGGTCGTGAATGGAAGTCTGTCGGAGCAAAGCACGCGTCGGAGCCAGTGTCTTATTGTTGCCAGTCATTTTGCTCTTGCATGCTGTTCCACATATGCTGCACATCAGAGAAAGTGACTGCTGGCCTGTTGGGTCTTCAAGCTTTTTTTATAGACAGACTATGGTTTAAACACTGTGGATGACCAAATGGGGACGGGGATCACCCAGCTGGAGACATCACATGGGAGTGTGCCTAAGAAGCAGAGTAACGTCATGACGGGGATGAGTGGATGTGATTTATGTGGGAAGACAATAGAAACCGGATGGTTCTCTGTTCCTTTTTTCTTTTTTTTAATTCCCACCTCAGAAATGTGAGAGAAACATGGTTTTAATAATAAGGTTTGGATCCAGTTCTGCAGATGTGTGAACACACACATTACTGACAGAGTACAAGGCCAAATATGATCTGGCAGCTGAAGCCGAAATAACATTTTGACTGGAACATTCTGTTTTCATTATGTCTTTATCTTCTTTCACAAAACGCAAAATATGCAGACATCTTTAAAATATTTAGTGGCGTTTCTTTAAACTGGAATGCATCCTTATTTGTCCCGCCGTCGTCTCTGAGCGGCGTTGCTGAAAATATCTTCTGCTCTTGTTGTTCCAAAACATCGTTGCCAGTCTGGCCTTAATGTGTCTTTCCATTTAATAAAATGCGAGAAAAGGCAGCGACAGTCTGCCCTCAGATAGTTAATGCTCTTGTAAAGTTCTCAGAGTTGGATATGCATCCGACTTTTATTGTTGGAAGTTTATTCATTCATGCCCACACAGACAGATTAAGGACTTAACAGGTCAACGCTATTTGTCTGTGTTGAAATCTAATAAAATATGCTCGTACACAGATCCGGGCCCGTACACGGTGGCATGCGCAGCGTCTCTGAATATTCATACAGATGATGATCTTGCAGCCTTCTGCAAAGTCCACGGCTACGAGCCGTCGCGGCTACGATGTCGTACGTCATCTGTGAAAAGTAGCGGATGGATGAGACATTATTTTATCCATCAAAGCAGATTTATTTAAATAGATTCAACTCTCAATTGTTCTTTTCCCCCCATTTTGAGTTTAAGAGTCTCATCTGCCGCTTTGAACAATTCGAGGTTTAAACCGAGCCTCCCTGCTCAACCACTTCAAAGGCAGAGTTCAGTTTAGAAAGTTTTCATTTTCCTTGACATTTTTCACTTTGAGTGAATGTTTTCCTCCCTGCCAACCAACTACGCTGCATCCAGTTTTTTTTTTCTTTTTTCAGTTTGTATTTTAAAAGCCAAAACCAATTTTCATGACGTTTAGCTGGTACACATTATTATTTACTTTGATATTGTACCCATAAAAAAAAATAAAATAAATAACCTACTAATTGCTAGTAAGTAAAGATTTGATTTGAAAACAATGAAACATGCAGATTTGAGGGAAAAACATTGGGTTAGCATAACAAAGAAAGAATAAAAATAAAGAATATAAATGAATTGTGAAACAAATGGATTTAATTGTATTCACAACATTAAAATTGCTGTGATTATAGATCTTAAGTTTAGACCAAAGATAAAATATGTTGTCTGTGTATGTGTGGCTTTCTAAATATATAAAATAGGACATTTCACAGACTTATGTTTTGAAATAAACCTTCTTCCAGCCTCATTAACACCCCACCACTATATATAAAGCACAGTGGTGGCACTATTAGGCTCTGGGGCTGGTTAGCTTCTCCTTTACCCAATCATAATTCAACACATAATGAGGAAGACTACCTCAGATTTCTTCAGCATAACATCAGACCAGACGGGTAAAACAAGAGAACACAGTGCTGCCAACATTACTATAACCTGGTTGGAGAGGATATAAAGCGAAACCAAACACAATCTTCTACTATTATTGTATCCAATATTTAGATTTCAGCGCTAGCTGCACTCTGGACGCATTAAAAACATCTGAGGCTGCCGCTTGATAGACCGTCCCTTTGAACATTTTACCCTCCAGCAGAAACATTATTTTTTAGATTCAAGTTACACTTGAATGTTGACTCAAGAAAGAACTGCTGACAGGTTCTTTCAAACATTATGCTTGGGTGTACAAAACTAACAAATTTCTTCTGAATTCACAACCTGTGTCCCTCACTTCATTTTCTGCGTCAGACGTTTTTATTTAAGCTTTCTAATAAGCAGAGGGAAAAATAGAGACTTGACACATTAAGCGTCTTGTTCTTGTGTCGCTCAATGAATTTCTGAAGGTTTGAGTTTCCTTTCTGTAAAAGAGGAGATGGTCTGGGGTTTGTTTTTTTCACTTCCTAAATCCTAACCCAGCAGATTTGAAATGGTTTGTCTGGAAGTCTTCGGTGTCTTTGGGTTTTCCTTCTTCACGTGAGGTAAACTTCTCCTGTCTTTCTCTCCTCCTCCCTCCCCCCTGCTCTCCCTTGTTCTGATTTGAAGTCCAACAGGATTACAGGAATGATTACTGAGGAGAAATCTCCAGCCATCTCTCCTCATTCTCCTCCCCACGTGCCCAGCTCCCTCTTTGCCTTGTTCAGAAACATCCAGTCATTCATTCCCCAAGAGGCCAAACGATAAACACAAAGCCTGATAAAGGGGCGGGTTCTAAATTCCAGCTTTCAGGAGCTTCTAAATCAGGGGTCTGCAACCTGTGGCTCTTAAAAACCTGACTAAGAGAATCCAGAACCGACTATTTTTTTAAATGCAGAACAAATGCAGATGTAGTTGTTTTTTGTTTTTGCTTTGCATGGAATAAATCCTGCATTAAATTTTCACAACAGAATGGAACAAGTATCAGCAGTATTTTTTTCTCATCATGATGTTGGAAACTAGTTTTTGTTTAAATCATTTTTCGTGAATGAAAAATGTTTTCCCATAGAAGAAAATGTTTTTTTTTTCTATGCAGAAAAAGTGATACATTTTCTTCCTATAAAAGAAAATATCCTTTTTGTCATTTTGTCCTGTTTTGTTGTTGTTGTTGTTTTAAACCCTAAAAGCAGAAATAAAACTGTGGTTATTTTTAAATTTCCTACAGTAGATAGGAATTTTTAAAAATGAAAATGTCTTTTTGCAAAATGTTATGTAACATGTATGGCTCTAAAAGAGTTTTATTTAGTTGGACTGTGGGCAAAATGTCTCTTTGGTTTGTAAAAGGTTGCAGACCCCTGATCTAAATCAGACTTCAAACATACACTGAATTTACAGAGAGAATCGTTTTGTGCCAAGGCTAGCTTTAGTACACAATCTAACTGAATTTCTGATTGGAAACTGTTCTGCATTATTTGGGTTAAATAAAAAATTTGTCAGCAGTAATAGAAGCTCAATGTAAAAAGTCTCACAAACCAACAAAAAAGAAAAAAAAAACCTTCCTCAATGCTGCCACCAACAATTGCACTGCCATTTATCAACAATTACTCATCTTCCTCCTCGTTCGCCTGCTTCGGGCTCAAATCTCATCACAGCTAATCACTTCTTTCAAAGCCCGATCAATCAGCTAAACAGTGATGAATAGCGCTTCTTTCTGATTGTCTGCTTTTATCGCCGTACAGCCTGGCTTACCTGTGCAAATCAAATTCTGAGATGTGCTGAAAATCTGTCTTTTACCCCTGGAGTAAATGCACCCATTTTGATAACTGGAAAGAATTAGCACAACTAAGCTTTATTTAGCCTCCCTAAACTTCAATTAACGCGACTTCTGACGCTGCATGTCCATCTGCATGCCTCACGTTCCTGCTGAGCTTCTGTTAGAAGTACTTTACCATGCTTTAGCAACACTACATCTTGATTTTCATTGGTTGTGGCATCTAGCTTTACTTTCCTTTAGCCTCACTTCAGTCGTGACCTTAAATATCCCCTCCATACCACTCCAGTCTCACCCCTGCCCCTCGGCGGCGGCCGCTACCAGCCCTACAATCCTCCCCACAGACAGCCGTACAATCCTGCTGCAGTGGCATATAACCACCACCGAGGAGGAGGCGAGGAAGAGCAAGACGCCTACTATCGTGGTTACCACTCCCAGTTTAACTACGGGCATCATGGGTACTTCCCAGGAAACTCTGAGGATGTGGAGCTAAGGTCACCTGGCGTCGTCAGGAGGTTTTGACAAAGCGTGGTCACGGAGGAGAACTGAAGAGGAAGAGCGGACTCACCTTAAGTGCTTGAGCCCCAAAAAGACGCTACACACACACACATACCTTGGATGTGTGCACTCATCTGAAACTGTGGTGAGAACCCAACACCCTGCTGTGGGTTTTCTCCAAGGTTTAAAAAAAACAAAACAAGCAAACAAAAAAAAAAACTAAATGTAAATATCTCTGTGATATCTGTATGATATGTGTGTAAAAGGGAGGTCCGAAAAGTGCCTGATCTGTGTCCGCTTCGTCCAGTGATAATGCAAACCTTGAACCGGTCGTTTTACACCTCACAGCTCTGCGAAGCTGCTTGTGTCCCGTCTGACTGGACATCAAGTTTCTGTAGCCTGAGGATTTTCTTTCTTCAAACCACTGAGAAAACAAAAGTGGCATCATTTGTACAGACTGCTTTTTCTAATGTAACGATACCCCCTGCACCAATTCTCTATTTGTGTGTCAAACTTACCTCCGTGTGCAGTATTGTTTTCTACTTTGCGCTTCGACTTTAGTTTCTGGACTGAGTTTGCAGAACCAGGTTTTATTTAAAAATTGAAGGCTGTTGCATTTTGTCCTGCGATACTTCATTCTCTTATCTCAAAATGAACAAAGTTTTCATACAAAAAACGAAGCTGTTGTGTCTTTTATTGCATCCTGTTCCTTTTTTTTTTAAGGCCAATTCGAGCCCACTCTTTCTGGAGCAAGTAGCAGAAGTGTCAAACTCATTTTCATTTTTTGTCCATAAATGTCCTAAAAGGCAGACAACTGGTGTGTATTGGTAAAACAACCCACTACCAAACTGTTAAAATGTTAATTTAAAAAAAGCTTTCTCTACATTCTATGAATACTTAAGATTAAATAATATTGAACATGTTTTCACAGATGTAATTTGGCAATATACTGAAAAACTCTGCTTCAATTTGATAAAATATTTGAGCACACAATTATCTTGAAGGTTCTATTCATGTGACGCACACACACACACAAAAAAAAGTTGTGGTAAGCCGGATTTGGTCCTTGAGTTTGACACGTGTGCGCCGAAGGTTGTGGCTATTATGTGAAAAAGCTTAAGAGGACACTTCACGTCTGACTACTGCAACCCTCGTTACAAAGCAATGTTTACTTTCTATTTCTCTGCACCACAAAACCATAAGTCTCAGAAAAAAAAAATGTCCCTGGAGACATGTTCAATAAAAAGATTTTACAGTATTTCTATAAAAAAAACTTTTTCATAAGAGATGGTTCGTTAGACGGTTTATTAACCTTTTTTACAGTTCACTTAAACACAGGACTCGACTGCTGTTCTGTTACACAATTGTTTTCAGTGTGAAACCTCCAAAAGGAAATAATTATAATTAAAAAAAAGCAAAAAAAAAAAAACAACTAGCTGTAACAGATGTCACATTTCCGGGCCAGGACCGACTGCTTCATGGCGACACACTCGTAGGGGGAACCAGCAGAACGGGATTTTCTCTGATCGGAGCCGAAAGCTGAAATCTCAAGCTGTTCTGGGATAATTCGGCTCTGCTGTGGTTCCGTCGCGGCCGACGCCGCTCACGGAGAGCTTTTTGTGCGAAGCCCCAGAAAAACAGAGCGTCAGGGTCTGGGGTTGTTGCTGCTGGCACGGAGGTTGCGGCTTAGTGCTTGGGAGTCCCGGCAAACTTTGATGGCAGTTTTAGGAAAAGGAAGGAAGCTCTTATGCAAATTTACAGAACGGAGTGAAGTCAGATTTTTATGAAAACAACAAAATGTTTAAAGCCTGCTGCTTTTTAGAATTAAAAATATCCAGTTGCTCTGGGAAGCTTTGATTTCATTTCATCTTGTAGTCCTCAGGTCTGCAGAGTGAGGGAGAGAAAAAAATAAATAAGAAAAAACAGCAAGAGAACATATTAGTATTGGGAGCGACTTCGAGGAAATACACAGACAGAAAGTGACAGATAAGAAAACTGGGCAGATCTTATCTTTTTTTTTTTTTTTTCCAGCATTTCAAAATGAGTTCAGAGCCAGCATCACGTTTTCGTGTTTTCTCCCTTTAATTTCAGCTGACAGATCTTATCGCAGGATGCTGTATGGGTTTTGTTACAAAGTGAGAAAAATGTAATAGTTCTGCTATCGCACACGGCAGTACGTTTGTCCTGGGTCTGGCTGCTGGCTTGTGTGGAAGAATGTGTGCATTTGTTTCACAGGGGGCGTGGTTCATCCAATCATCTCACACTTTTGCTCCAGGATTTTTCAGAAAGAATATTAACTGTGTGTTTAATTCGGGATAATGATTGAATCGCCCTCGGTGACCCAAAGCCTACTGCCCACGCACACGTATCTGAATGAGTCAGGCGGAGCGTGAATATTGACTAGGCTGAGACGTCTCTTAAATAATCCAGGATTGGTTTGACCTTGACGGCTGCGCGTCGGCCGGCGTGGATGACGACGCTCAACCAATAACCAATGAGAGACCTGGAAGACGCACTCTGACAAGCAAGGAAATCCGCATCGTGTAAATGTGTGCGTTATGATGCAAACCGGATGGAAACGTGGAACGTTTGCTTAATTTAGACGTTTGGGCTCGAAGTTCAGAGGCGATTGCAGCTTGTTGTGTTCGACTTGGCTTTAAAGAAAAACGTCAACATAAATTTATGCCTTGGAGAGCAATTTATGGCAAAAGGTTTTCATTTGGCCATTTCACAACTACAAACTTCAGTGTGCTGGAGCAACACAAAGTGAGGTGAAAAGAAATAAATGTTAGCATCCATCAGTGAAAACTAAAGCGTATTTGAATCTCTGCAGCACAACAGGTGTGAATACTTCTATGTATTCATATTCTTTCACAATAAAAATGCATTTCTTATTCCAACCTAAATTGCAGTTTTGCGTTGATCTTTACTTGGCTGTAAATTACACTTTGTTTGCTCTTAAAGTGTGCATTTGGTAAAGAAGAAAAAAGAGCAGCAGTTTTGACTTTTGCTCCACATGAGAAGTGGTTTTACCAGGACTATAAAACAAGACCCGTGTGGTTAGCGAGCTGTACGGTCCAAATGAAAACAGGAATGCCACAGGGAAGCAGCGCAGTACTTTATGTCGCTGTTGATATCTGAATAATTGATTTGAACCTGCGGTGAGCCCCCCTGAAGATAGCACAATTTGTCTCCACTTTACCGGAAAATCAGAGACAGCCGTCTGAGAAACACAAATAAATCCAGGGAAGGAGAAATATCACGTTATGCTGGGGCTTGGAGAGGCAGGCAACAAAGAGCAACATTATTACGATTTTCTTTCACTAATGTCATGACATTCACAAGACAAAGGTACGGCACATAGGCCAACTTCAGTGTTTGTTCGAAGCTCAACGCACTTATTCCAGATCCATAACGGAAAAAGTTAGGAGACTCTCTCATCCTGTGTGTGAAACGCCATGGAGAATCCAGACTTTTAATTTAATATGTGGATGCCTAGCAACCGCGCGCTGACCCCGACCTGGACGATGGACAAACTAATGGATTATCAGATTAATGAATGTAAAGGCTACATGTTGAGTGGCGCGCGACCGCTAACTCGTTAGAATGAAGGCGCTGCGGATGGGAAGCAGGGAGGGGGGAGTTCAGCGGGATATTACGATGCCAGCAAACCGCAGGTCACAGTGTCAGTCTAATCTCCAACCTGAAAATACTTGAGCCAGAAAAGCCATGAATATGATTATGTTGAGCAACAGATGTTCTCTCTCTCTCCCACACACACACTCAGAGTAAACCCATCCAGTTGGGACAGAGAAGAGCCAACTTTCCCGTGTGTGTTTGTGACATTTGATCATTTCTGCTTCCAGGCTGAAGGGAAAACTCCTTTTTTTTTCAGCGTCTTGCTGCTGCTGCTGTTGTGCATTCGTTTCCATTCAGAATAAATCAGCTTAGAAAACCATAAAGGGCACTTACACCAACTTCCATAAGAACCCAAAGCTTATTTCTGCGCAACAGAGCACAACACACTCCTTATTATGAATCAACCGGCCGCCCGGCCAAGTGTCCGTCGCTGTTTGCTGTGCATATCCTGTCACATGTGACAGCTCAGCTGGCTGACAATCATTCACTCCTCAACTCGCATGTGTTTGTGGTTAAAATCCCAAAAAAAACCAGCACCTTTAAGTTATTCTGCTGGAGGGGAGCAGAGTCCAAGTCAAAGCGGCTACAAGACGGTGGCTGGCATGCTTCCTGACATGAATCTGTTTAGGCATCCGTTGCTTAGGAGGACCAAAACAACACACAGCTGTTTGTGTGTGTGCGTGAGGGAACACCTGGACTCTTCATTGGTGGGTAGTTCAGAGCAGAAACACTGAGAAAGTCTCGGTCTGTCATTTGTACGCTGCTGCATAAATATTTTCAGGGCCTTCCAGAAGTATTCAAACCGATTTTGTATCAAATTGTTGTTCGTTAATCTTTTTGGCTATCGGCAGTTTTGTTTTTCTACATTTACAATTTTTGTAACTTCTGCCATCCACGAGACTGGAATTTTGCTAGATTTTAATCATTACATATTTTTTTTTCATTCACTCAAATATGAATAGTTAATGTAGCAACTGAAAGAAATCATGAATGAAAAGCAGCAGAAAGAAGCATAAACTTATATCTGCTCTCTATTCACAAAGAGAAAATTAGCTATTCAACTCGGAAGACACAACAAAACTCAACTTATTCAATGTCATAAGGCCTCATTATGATTTTTGCATTTCTTCTAAATGCAGAAAGAGATTTAGATCGTTTTATCTCACTGTCAAAATTGTCCCATAAGCCGACACCTTTAATTGAAAAGCATCTTTCTATTATCGGCGTCCTAATTTTAAATTTTTTGGAAAACCTCAGGTCCACCTGCAGGATGTCGCTCAAGGTTATTTCTGTTTGATTTGCGGTCATCACTTTATCACAGTCAGCTGGTCCAACCCAGGAGTTCAACCAAATTAAATGGGAACGCAAAATAGTAGTGTTTTTAAACAATAATTAACTAATTAAGGGAAAAATGACAATGTTCTGAAGAGATCTGAAATGGGATCACATTTTGTCATAACCGCAGTGGATCTTATTGGGATTTAATGTGATACACCAAAATGAAGTTGTGCGTAAATACCAATGACAACCATCAAAGTGTCTTTCATCACCACTGCTCACATTATTTAGAGGAAGCAAAACAGACAAAGCTGTGATTGTTAGAGGAAACTCAGTTTTAAGCAAACGCCTGCTGGCAGCTACATACGGGATCCACAGCCTGGGGAAGGCGTCGATCTCCTCCTGGGTGTACTCGCTGAGTTTCCTGGGAATTTCTCTGGGCTGAGGAAGCTCCTCTGTCAAATTGGCTCGAATGTCATCTGGCAACTCCTACGCAGGAGAGGGACAAAGTTTTAGGCCACGAAACTTGGAGAGAAGAAAACATCAAGACAGGAGTGAAAAGAAAAGAAAAGAAAAAAAAATCGACCACAGAAGCGCATCAGATATTCTGTGCAAGGCATCAGGGTCCATTATTCTCTAGAGTTAACCATCTTATTGTTATTCACTACAGATGGGTATGCCTACAGGTTCATTTAAGGAGCAGGCAAGAGTTCAGACTAAAATACGTAAGCAGTGATCAAACACTTCAAACTTCAAGAGGTACTGAAAAAAAAAAAAGAAAAAAAAAAACACTGCTGAATGTCAGATTCCACTGCAGACGGTGACCGAGCTCAGCAACTAACTTTAGCTGCTAACTTTTCACATTTCTTCCCAAATATCACATTCTTAGCAGAAAAATGTCAGATGCACATTGTTCTGCTGCATTCTTACACACCCATGTTGTCTAATTTAATGAGCTGCGGTTGCCTTTCCAATAAATACAAACATTACACGGCAAAAAAAGCAAAATCTTTCCAAGTTTTTTTTTTTTTTTTGCATAGTTTCGTGTAAATGTCTTAGGATACTTGAAATAAGACAAAACTAACTTGGAATGACCTTTTCAGCAAGATAGAGGAGATTCTTTTAAGTCAATAATTCCTTAATATTAATGCAAAAGTAGTAGTTTCACTTAGATTCACTTATAACACAATATTTTTCCCATAGTATG
>NW_006800212.1:467349-510003 GCF_000485575.1 Poecilia formosa | reverse complement strand
ATCTTTCAAAGAAATTTTAATAGACGTAGATGCTCTTGAATGATATTGTGTTGTGTTTGTTTCTACACTCTCCAACTTACATATATATATATATATATATATATATGTATGTATGTATGTATGTATGTATGTATGTATGTATGTATGTATGTATGTATGTATGTATATAACAAGTTGTTACCACTGGAGGAACCCAGGATTTTAGCGTTTTTGTCTGAAAGCCACTTAGTGTGGAAAAAATAAAACAATGAAGGGATATTGAGAAACTGCTAAACAATAGAGAATAATTTTGCAAATACAAATATTTTTCTATACACCTATTTTCCTCTTCCAGTCTTATCCAAACGTTGAACCAGATTCCAGAAGCTGAAGCATGTGGATGTGTTAAAGCTGGAAACTTGCTTGCTGTTCGACAAAACCCCCAGAGGGATGTAATTAGTCTCTTTAGCTCCATCCCAGCTTAGCTCAGCAGAGCTCAGCTAATTTCTGCTCACTTCTGATTCTGATCAGGCTGCAAAGAGAATTACACACTTTTTTTTTTTTTTTTTGCTGAGCATCTTAGAGCAAAAACAAAGCTATAAGAGTTATAGAAAGACTTGGGGCAGGTGATTCATTTGGTTCATCTCGAGTTTAAGTGGATACCTGAGACAAAGGAGTAACTTGTTTATGGAAGGAAGAAAACAGTTTGTAAAATATGCATCACAAGCAGTGACTGAAATAAAAACTAGAAGCAACAATCAACCTTTAAATCAAAATGTTGGCTGCAACAAACGTAAAACAGCAGCATTAACAGAGGACTTTTAGTTGGTGTTGTATTTTAATAAATGTTCTGTCTGCAGTTCCCATACAAAAAAAAAAAACTTCTTGCAAAAGTTTAGATGTCTGTGAACAAGCTCCTGCAGTCCAAAAACCCCATTATTACAACTCAGAGACGTGAGGTGAGGGGACTTACATCCTCGGGAAAGATGTGCAATCGTTGCATCATCGTGCGCCGGTGCAAATTTCGAGGCAGCATGCCATAAACTGCTAACCTCACTATCTGCAGGAAACAAGGAAGAAATGCACATGATGACATACAAGCAATTCAGTAATAATCATAATCACAATAACAAAAAGACAACCCTACACATGTCTGTGTTTTTCTTACATTTGCCTCTTAAATGTAACCATATTTCATAACGTGAGAAGGATTGGACACGGTCTCCTGGACCGGGATTCTGGAGAGAGACACTGGGCAGACGCCGTGCTGACAAACTGTTCTGCCGCCCATTTCCCCGTCTCCCGCTTCACTGCAAACTTCACTTCAACTAAATCACCGGCAGGCCTCCCGTCTGAAACCTGCATCAGCAGCAGAGCTGGCAGAACAACTCAATGCCTCCTTGGAGACGGTTGACGACAGACCGGAGACCAGAACAGGTCATTCACCTGATCCCAATGCTTCCCGCAGGACGGCAGTCATTTTTATGGGATTCTTATTTGCTTACACTAGCTGCACGTGGAGAAGCAAACAGCGAATCTCGGCGGACGCTGCCGTTTCAGCCAAGTGTTAAAACGACTGTTATAAGGGCCTGTTGTTGTTTAGCATCAAATGAGGACAAGGAGCAACATTTAGATAACTGGCTAGCGAAGGGGTGTCGGATTGTTGCCAAATAACAGAATTTTACAAGATTTATCTAGAAATTAAAAAGTGCAAAATTCGCAAATTACTTTTATTTAAAAACAGAAAAACAATTGGTCTTACTGCTGCTAATACATTGAGTTTTGTTCAAGTAGAGTCTGCAATCTTAATGAGAGTGACATGTGAAATGTTTCAAAACACGGGAAATTATTTGTCTTTAGCCGAAGATGTAATAGTGATATTGTTGAACATTGCGTTCAACAGTGATTAACTCACATTTTCATCATTCCTTTCATTACTGTTGTCATGACAACTCATTCACTACATCAAGTGTGAAAATAAAACTCAAAGAACAAACGGCTGGTCAAATATAGTAAATGGTTTGTACCGACAATATTAAAGCTAACCCTACCAAATATTGTACTGGAGCAGGTTGTTAGGAAGTTGCACATATGGAAACTGTGATGACGGCTGTAGGTTTTTTTTTTTTTTGGCTCCCTTAATAATAAACACTTTCATTTAAAAAGTGCATTTTATGTTAACGTGTGTTGTCTTTGATTAATATTTAAATTGGTTTGATTTTGATGTTCTGAACCATTGAAGTGTCAAACAGGAAATCGGAAAGTGGGCGTGTGCTTTTTCACACCACTGTGTTGCTCAGCTTTAGTGGACAGAAACACAATTAAACACACACACACACACACACGCACACACGCACACACGCACACACGCACACACACACGCCATCTTTATATCTTTGCTGTTGTGGCCTTAAATTTCCAAGTCCATTCTGCCTGTTAGAAAGCAAATCTTTCATTATACAAACAAAAGAAACTGAACAGTTTCTAAATATGTCAGTAGCAACAGTGAGATTTTGAACATGCACATTTTCTTTTTGCGCAAACCTTAAGATTAATTTACAAATGGCTTTTTAAAACAGAACATGAGAAATTAAAAACCTTATTAGGGCTTGGTTTCAGGAATAGATCATTTCACGTTATGGTTCCTGTGTTTAATAAAAGAGAGGAAGAAGGTCCAACTGATGTGCTTAGTACACAGGTATAAAATTGTCATCATAAGTAGCCTGACATCTCGTTTAACACAACACAAAGCATAATCCTGAAATCATGATTATGCAAAAGAATCTGAAACTTCAGTATTAGCCTAAAACTGACAGGGGAATTTTAAAAAAAATATCAAAAACCACCATCATAAATCCACTGCCCTCTAATCCCACTTCCCTGTACCGCTCATTAATATGCACGAGCAGTGCATCCGAAAAAAGGGATAAGTGTCAGATCAGGAAATGCCACCTCGGCTCGGGATCTGCCACGTGTTGGTATTGTGCTAATCTCTGTGTGCGAGGCTTAAATCTGAAATGCAGAATACGAAAAAGAAGGTGGTGCAAGGTATCCTGTGCTGACATTTCTGGTCGCTTAAAATTCAGCCTGCATAACACAAGCGCTCGGAAGCAGAGAGTTGGCGGCGCAGCTTACAGCTTTTGGGTCCTTTAGGTGAAGCTGAGCAGCTGTGACTTGTTTGAATCCACCAGGAAACCTTTAAGAAGACGACAAAGCCGTGTCAGTTTTAAAACATGCAGCTCTGAAAGCTTGAGCGTGTAGCTCGAGAAAGTCTCATTACAACCAACCAAAACCTTCAATGAACTTCATGAAATATACTTTTCTTTTTTTTTATACATAAAACTCTAGAAACTGCGTCAACTCCCATTATGTGTTGCATTTTGTGGCCATAACAGGATTTGGGAAAAAAAAAGGTGTAAATACTTTTTAAAAGGGCCTCCTACATCTGCTTTCAGTTTTGATGGTTCTTTCAGAACTTATTTTCCATTTTGGGAAAGATAAAGGTGACGCATAAGGGCAAACAGCATCCTACAAATTGATTCATTGATTATCCCCTATTAGTCTTTTGCTGTGCACAAAATTGTGAAGCTGAAAAGGTAATGGGAGTCGTTTCTCAAACTGACTGATTCAAAACATTCAGTCTGCTTAAATAAACATGAACCGGGGTCTAACAGGGACAACGGAGCATTAGAAAGTGAAAAAATAAAATGAGACGCATCCAACTAGCAATTCATTGTCTCAGCAGTGCTGCTTACATTAATAAGAGCAGAAATATATTTTTTTTACAGGAGGCGTCTAATGTATTTCCAATAATTTTAAGCAAGTAAGGAGTCATCAAGTACTTAACTGAGACATTGACCGTGTACTTTTTCTCACTGCCAAAATGCAATTAAATTACGGCAGAAACCGTAAACATTGTTGTTAGAGCGGTACCTGGAATAGCTCCAAGTAAATGCGAAGTTTGAGGTTTTCTATGATAATTTCTCTCTCATGAAAACACTGAATATAATAAAAAAAACTGATATCTTCAGCACATTCATGCTACTTTGTTTCCAGGAACCAAATAGTAGTAAGAACATAACAAAATGGAAATGCAAAAGGTCTGAAATGAGGATTACGGGATAAAAAACAAACAGGAAACAAAAAAAGGGAAAAAAAAACAGGCAGATGGGAATAATCAGCAAAAATAACCCTTACCCTGTGTGTGACGAGTAGACTTTCTGCTCCCATTTGTTCCCGGAGAAAGCAATGTGTTTGGTGTTTATTACCACTACGTGATCACCACAGTCACCTACGAACAGATGAGAGTTTTATGTTGGTCTCTTTGTTCCTGCTGCTGGCTGTTTAATGGGTTCAAGTTTAATGAAATAAAGACACTTTGCGGCAGATTCTCATTTTGGCCTACATACCATACAATGACCGAATAAAGCTAAAGAAAGTGACTGATTTTTGTCATATTCCACTCGGTTATTTTGTTCATAAGCTTGTACTAAAACTGATGACTTGTTTTCAGGCACTTTTGTCAGATGTGGATACTTGGAAGAAGAGAAACAATGAAGCTGTTGGCCACACAAGCAGTGCAGTTTTAAAACTTTCATTATCATTACACGTACAAATCTCATTATGTATTTGCATTGCCTTCTTCTAAGCATACACCTGTGACCAGAGCGAAGACAGCACCGGCAAATGGAAACCAAGCTGCCAGTCGAAGCCATTCCATTCGCTGATGCAGGCTGCACTAAAAATATCCTGCCAAAATTATTTTTAATCACTGTGACACGATTTGAACCTTTTTTAAGACCAACAGAATATTTAAACTGACAGGATAGCAGAGACTATTCTAGAAAAAAAAATCATCATTATTAATGCCTCTCCTCATTGTTAAATATATATTTGAACTTTTTTTTTTTTTTACTAAACTGACAGTATTACCTATCCAGATTACAATGTAGATTAAAAAAAGCATCTGTTCAAAATATTGTTAGATATATTTTAAGAAACAAAAGCCAACAAAGATTAATCAAACTTTTAATTTTGCCCAAACTGAACATTTTTATAGTAATAAACACAAAAAAAAGGAAAGACATTTTTTTAAATTAGTCTATTGCTGCCATCTTGTGGCTATTTCATACTGCAATACATCTAAAGGTGGATTGTTGCTATTTCAAAGAGAAAACAGTAGTTTGTGAGGAGGATTATATAAGCTTAACATCTATATGAGAATCCCCTGATGCAGACAGAACTCACTGAGAGCATGGTAGATGGGTTTGTGCTTCCCTTGTAGCCTGACTGAGCACATGGTTGCGATCTTGCCAGGCGGCTGCATCCTGGCGTCGATGAGGAACCAGGATCGGGCAAACGTAGCCCATTGCTGTGGAGGAACAAGAGGACAAAATGAGGACAGAATAATGGGACAAAGCTGCAGAAATCACTCTATGATGGTAAATGGCCTGCACTTGTACAGTATCGTCCAGAGCGTTTACACTAAATTTGGTCATTAACGCACACATTCACACGCCACTCTATAGCCACAGATGCTTTGGGGTACTCTGACAGAAGCAATTATGCAATTATGACGTTTTAAAAAAAAAAAAATAGATGACAAAAAAGGATGAAGTTGGTTGATTCCATTTCTGCAATGAGTAATAGAAAGAAAACACGTGATGGTATTTTTAAAGCCTACATGGACTAACTACTAAATCGGGAGTTGAATTTGAGATTCTTTCAGTTATCTTCCAAAGGTCTTGGTTCATCTCATTTGTCATGAAAATGAAGTGAGACCTTAATTTTATCATTACAGTCTATGCTTGTGCAATGCACTGGTTCACAATGCTCCAACTTCCAAAAGTAAACTGACATTTTTTGTAGACTTTAATTAGACATGATTTAGTCTAATTACTCTTAGTACACTTTTAAATTTAAAAAATGTATTGCAATTATTCCTGAGTAAATGTTCTTTACAGTTTTATGCACCTCTAAATTTGGGCTACATTATGTTTTTTCCAACTTGATACAGTTTACCTATTTTGGTTTTTACCCTCTTAATAATAATAATAATAATAGTAATAATAATAATTGCATTGGTCTTAACATTCAAAATGTGTGTAGCAGCGAAAGCCGTGATATCAGTTGAGGGCAGAGCTTGTTTGCTAGCTTCCTTGCTAGCACTGTGGCTAGCAACGTTCAGCTATTCCTCCTTAGATCGTACGAACATGACGTTGAAATATTCAGTTTAAATCATACGAAGACTACAATGGTATGTTGTATTTATGGTGAATTACCTGAGCAGATCTGGAAAAACTAGACATCTTACACGAAGCTATGCAAGCATCCTCACAACATTTGACCCCTCAACGTGTGACACGGTACGTCAATTAATTTCTCACTGATGAAACATGTTTCGCATATTCATTAGTTCCTGCAGCATCCACACGTCAACAGTTTTTATCATCAGGCACATTAAATCATACTTTTACTTATATAACCTTATAAAATTTTAGATATGATTATGAGCTTGGCTTATATACTTTTGTTCATCTTATTACGTTTTGTTGGACTAAAATACATGAGCAGAATAACAGCTGTTGATTATGAGATACTACATTATTATAATGAGGTAGAATCCCATAATTTGGACTTGGCCATCTAATAATTATGAGATAGTCTGGTTATTATGAATAGCTTGTTTCATAATTTTGAGACACACGTTTGTTTTTTCATCAAAGAACCAGAATATAACAAATTTAATGAATATGCGCTTCCTTGAAACACTCACGTTTCAGCATTCCATTTTCTTGAGTTTACACCTGCCATCACTTTTAATCAATCTGATGTATCAGAAGAAAAAAACCTTCAGCTGTCCAATTTGGACTTTTGTTTAATTCATTCTTTAGCTAAAGCCATAGTTTGGAGAAATGTTGCAAAAGGTACATCATGGTACTATTTAGTCCCCAATAAAAGGAAAACTGAAGCTGATGCAATGAAATATTAGTTTAAGGGTCTGCACACATATAGAGTGTGATTGCACCAATTTAGTAAATTTTTCCTTTGAAAAGTTTTGTGGAAAACCTGAAATAATGTCAGGTATACTTCAGACCACTTTCCTTAAATCATTCCTACCCCCAATAAATAAATAAATACATAAATAGATCTTCTCGGGTTGAAATTACTGATCTATCAAGGAGGAATATAAGGAATACATTTTGATTTTAGGCTCGATTGTTGCAGTATCAACTCTAGACTGCAAAAGTAAATAACTGGAAGAAACAGCCGCCTCCGGGGATGGCAGAATTCGATGTAACACCGGTAGTAGTTACCTCACTTCCTGTCCGCGACTGAACGAGAAAGCGGGTAAACTTGACAGAAAGTAACACTAACGTCGACATTTTACTGTAGCTCAAGGCTTTGGGAAAGCATTAACCGAGAATGAGGACCCTAGAAGAGGTGCAGGCCACGCTGGAGATCGCTAAACTGAAAGAGGAAGATTTACTCTCCACTGTCCACTGTTTGTCATTTGGAGACAATGTTTCATCTTCAGACTACTGCCTAATGGAGCTGGATGAAACGCTGTGCAAACTTATAGAAGCTGGAGAAAGGTAAACTGGAAAACAGATTGACAGTGATTGTCATTCATAGCATTTTTTTTTAACTTGTTGGTATAATAATCTCGGAGCTTTTTTTTATTATTATTTCTTGTTGTGGCGAACGTCAGTATTGCCACTTTAGCCAAGCATCAGTCTTACATCTAGATTTGTAGCTATACTAAAAGCCAGCTTGGCAGAGTTTAAAGAAATTAAACAGTTTGCCCAAAAAAGGTTTACATTTAAATGTTTCAAGAATCAACAGTTTTCCACACTTATTAGTTAAACTTATGTGTAAAATCAGCCAATCTCATCTTACCTTTGTCAGCTACAAAACATCATATGTGTCAATTTTTGGATTTTTATATATATATAGTTATTTAATCAAGATAAAAACAATCTGGAAAACAAACTTCTTTGGTAAATCAGACTACATCATATTAGGCAGATGATTATTAGAATACATAGGTTTGTCTAATGATTGTTTTCTCTTAAATTGTTGCTTCAAAGTTGTTCATTTGTATTTGTTTGAGCCCTATATACAAACATATGAAAATTTGGCATTGATAAAACACACAGAAGTCTGTCTGAAATAAATGAGGTGGACTGCCGCAACCAAGATGCTTCAGTATCTTTATCATAATTAGTCACTCGTCCACTGTAGGGTAGCTTACTAATGCCACATCTGCTCCTTTGCCTCTGCATTTGCCAAATCAGATGGCTTTCTTCACAGTGCTTTTTCAAACTTTGTATTTAATTAAATGCTGCCAGTGGAAACTCACACCTCATCCTCATCACTCACCTTTGTTTAATTTATATATGGAGTGGTGAAAACCATAAATCACTGAAGTGTACCATAGGGAAGTGATTAAACCTACCTTAACTGATATTTTCTTGTCACCAGTCTTGTCATTCGGGGGGATAAAGACGAGCGTGCGGTGCTTTGTAGCAGCGACAAGACCTATGACCTGAAAATAGCCGACACGTCCAATCTGCTGCTGCTGGTTCCCGGCTGCAGAACGCCAGACCAACTAGCTGACGACCAGGACAGCCCTCATGTGGAACACACGCAGGTATGGAAATCTCAGCTGAAAGTGACCTGCAGCAACCAAACAGCTGGTTATTCTGTTGCACACACATGAACAGAAGTAAAGACTATCCATGAAAAGTTAATTTAGTTTTAGTAAATCCCCAGCAGAAGTGAAACGCATTTATATAGATGCTGGTGCACATTTTTAGAAATGATTATGCTTGGATACTTCTGTTTTATAAACAATTACCAACTTATATAAGCTTGTGTAACAATAAGCTTGTATGATCTTTACTTTTAATGAGTGTTCATGCCACACGTCTGTCTCAGATTTGGGGGTTCTGTAATAGTTACTGGGAGCTGAGGAAACAGAGACCTAAACTGAAGAAGCTGAAGAAGCTTTTAATGGAGAATCCTTACGAAGGACCTGCAATCAGGGGACAAGAGGAGAACACAGAGAACAGGGTGATTGTTATGATTATAACTAAATATCACTTTGGCTGAATACTAGCAAGCAGCCCTGTTGTTGCAGTCATCAGTAAATAGTTTGCTCTGTTGACAGTACACAATGGAGGATCTACTGGAGAGGATTCAGGCCAGTGAGGAGGAATTAAAGACCCACTTGGAGACGATCCACGCCTGTCCAATCGATGGTAAACAACAATAGCTTCTTCATGAGTTTTGCGTGACTGTTTATGTTCATTTCGTTGACATCTGAAAAGTGCCTGTCCTCCCTTTAGGTTACTGGCGAGTACTGGACTTTGACTATGAGATGAAGCTTCTGGGTCACGTGGCCCAGCTGGTGGATTCTGAGTCATGGTCCTTCAACAAGGTTCCCCTTCATACCAGTCTGGAGGAGCTGGCTCCGCTGGAGCCCAGGCAAGGAAACTCAGATTGTTGACAGTTTTAAGTGAACTGGATGCTTCCTTCTGATGAAAGATTTTGCTAGTTTTGTATGCGCTGTGAGGTTTATTTTCTCTTGACCAAATGCGGGTCATAACATTTCCCGTTTCCACAGGGAGATGATTGAGCACTGTTTGAACTGCTACGGGAAACGCTTCGCTGAAAGCGGTAAAGAATCCGTGAAGATGCAACTGAGAGTCTGAAGGACTTTATTGCTTTACTGGTGACCGTCTCTGCACTAACGCATTTGTCTTTGTTCCTACTTTGCTTCCTCTCCGCAGGCGAGGTTTTCTATGCGTTGCACGAGGACAGCGTGTGTCGGGGCCTGGCGCTAATGCTGCTGCAGAATGCCGTCAAGTTCAACCTGAAGGAGTTTCAGGACGTCTGGCAGCAGAGCGTCCCAGAGGGCATGAGTACGAGACTGGAGCAGCTGAAGGTAATCCGTTTTAGCAATATTTTGAATGTTTATTTTTATTGAATGGGCTTTAAATAGTTTGGAAATGGCCTGTTATTTATTTGCAGATTGATGGGTGGCAACAGTGTTTCCTTTAAGCTCATTGCTGATGTCTTTCTATCTTGGCATTCTGTTGAAACTTACCCTAAAGTCTTTTTTTATGAAAACATCAACAGTGTGCCTAGTTTTTAATTACTTTAAAGACAGTTGTGGAAAAAAAAATATTCTGCTGGCTTCATATTTATCTATAAATAAACTTATAAATAATTTACTTTTCATTAAAAAATATATATATAATAAACCAGTTAGGATTGGCTGGTCATGTACTGACCTTAACTGTTGCACAATGGCTTTGTTTTATGTCTTAGCATTATCTGCATGTATTTGAGGAATTGTTTACATTTTCTGACCTCAGTGCTGGCTGCTTTCTAATTCTGCCAGGGCGTCGCTCTGGTGGATCGGACGTCCCGCCCAGAAACCATCAGCCTGTTGCGAGTGGAAGATCTCCCAGAGGACACAGTGGAGCGCTTCAATCACCTCTTCTCACTCAGGGAGAAGTGGACGGAGGATGACATCACTCCATACATACAGTTAGTGGCTTCAGTTGAACAAATATAATGAAAAAAGATCAGTTACTTTTCTTTTTTTTTGGTTTATTAATTTTGTTTTCTCTGCATCCAGAGACCTTTGTGGAGAGAAGCAGACCACCGGAGCGCTCCTGACCAAATACGCTCGATCATCAATGCAAAACGGAGTCAAAGTCTTTAACTCCAGACGACCTGTGGCTACATGAACTCTCCAAGCAGACAAGAAATCAATTTAAATCAGGACATTTCTGCAATTTCATATCAACGAAATCAACTTGCCTAAAATGTGATCCTGCAGTGAACTTGTACAGATTTTAAATCAGTTTGGATCGCTCAGTTTTGACTCATTTCTGTTCAACAGGTGAAAAATGTGTAATAAAGATTTATAAGTGGATCTTGTAATGTTTTGTGATTTTCGACTTGAGCACATTAGCAGCTGCACTTCAAACTGGGCAGGAGTTGTTAGGGTGGTTTTCCACAAGATGGCGTGCAACATCAAAATAATCCCCACATGGTGACAAACATGCAGCACTGATTCCTGTCATGTTAAAGATCATTGTGTTGCCTCAGAGACTGATTTTGACTTTTTTGCAGTTCTGTGTTTGGTTTCTTGCCAACTTTTTGTGAGAACATAGCTAGAGGCAATTAAAGGTGGTGGGCGTGGTTTTATGTGCAGCACCTCAAAAGAGTTTAGATCTGGACTTTGACTGGGCCATTGCAGTTTCATATTAGATCATTTTCTCTTTGTTTTTAAATTTTTCCACTGCATTTGGGAATCATTTTCTTAATTGTTTAATGGTCCAGTTTGGGCTGAGCCTCTATGAAACACTTTAAGCTGCTAATGTGCAGCACATTAGCAGCTGCACAGTTTGAAGTGCAGCTGCTAATGTGCAGCACATTAGCAGCTGCACAGTTTGAAGTGCAGCTGCTAATGTCCTCAAGTCAATTAAAAGTACTAGGATACTAGGTATCCTAGTACTTTTAATATAAATGATATACATTTCCTGTAACAGAAATGTGTATCATTTCTGTTACAGGAATTAATTCATATCATGTTCTTTTAACATGAAGATATGCTAAGTGTTTCCCCTAATCTTACATTACACTAAATGTTACTGGAGCCCTGACAAAATAACTTGTGCTATGTGATTCTGTAAAAATCAAGACATTGTCTGACACGTCAATGAATTTAGTGTTAAATTTAAAGTCGTTTAGATAAAATTTTATACGTGACCTAAGGCCACACGGATGTTAATATTAAATTGGTTACATAAAATCTACACTTAATTGTTTACAACTGATTTGAACTTCTGTATGAAGAAAAGTGGTTAAATTTGCAGAGAAAGCTGTGCAGGACAAAAACAAAATTAGGAATAAAGCAGAAGAGAATAAAGTTTCAACACTAGCATCTTGTTTGTGGATGTGAACAGATCTTTTTTTTAAAAAAAGTTCATGTATATTTAGAGTGAAACTGAACACTTTAAAAGAGACAACTAAATGCAATGTGTTCAGGGTGATGTGAAGTTGGCTTTCTTCACATACTTTCTTCTTCAAAGTTTTCCACATGGCTTGTGGAAATATTTAATTACTTTAAGAGACTTCCACAAAGTGTGGTGAGTTCCTCCGTCTTCATGATGCCTTTTATTCCTAAATATCCTTCAATAAAACCCCACCTGAGGGAACAGGTGGGAAAGCCACAATTTACCCAACAGCAATGCAATAATATGTGGGAACATCTCTTATGTTTAGAGTTGCCTGTAAATTTTTTGTAAGTCACGTAAAGCTCATAGGTTTGACTGAAGTATTCACAGATTGGGTTTCTTCACTAACTGGACACTCACGAAAAGGCACGCATCCCATGCCTCACCGGACACAAAGACAATGATTTTATCCGCAGCGGAACTCTGACTAATCCTGACATCAGCCAGTAGGACAGCTGACTTATCAGTTTATAAGGTAAGAGGTCTCAGTTGTTTTTTAAGTGTGATGCTGTGCATGATTCACACTTCCTTTAAACTGACTAACTCTCATGCCTTTCTCTCTTCTTAGTAAACTCTCATCTTCATAAGGCTCAATTCCTTTTTCTTCTTCCTTATATTTTCTTTGTAGTCATGTCTAATCTTTCACTTCTTACCACAAATTCTATAATTAGCTCATTTTAAAGTTTTGCATAATATAAGGAAAAAGGAAATATTTAAAATATACATATAGTGCAAAGGTTTTTTTTTTTTTTTTAATTTTAGCTCCAAGCTATCTACCAATATATGATTTTTTTTAACCACTGAAAATCTGAAAAGTGTGGTGGGCATTTTTATTAAGCCATATTTAGGTTCTAAAACTGCATTTCAAATACTGTATGGAGTCACAAAGAAGGAAAAAATATGACGGCAGCATTATGCATTTCATTAGCAGGGATGGGAAAGCTGTTTCAGAGATGATCGGAAAGTGAAAGAAACTAACTGCAGGGAAATCCTGAAGGAAAACCTGGTTGAGGCTACGAAAGATTTGAGATTGATATGGAGGTTCACTTCTCATTACACTGACACTTAACACACAGCTAAGAACAGGTTACGTATAATGTAAATTCTGCATGTATATGGTCAAACACCTTAAACACACACACACAAAAAATTAATCACTCATTCTTTAGTATATCAAAATCACTAACAAGGGAAGGGAAGGGAAACAACTAGTGATAGATCTGGTGTCAGTAAAAGTGAAAAATGAAAAAAAAAAAAAAAACTTCCAAGGGAAGCACCTATAAGTTTGCAGTTAGTCACTATCAAAGCATTAACTCCAGCTGCAGTAGACACCCTAGGAACTTCTTTCCAACTCTTGAATGAACTTTGTTTCACAATCCCCACAAGGCAGCATGCATCCCTGTTACTGTTGCACATTTTTCCCCACTACAAATTTCCTTCCAGTCAACTTTCCATTGACGTTCTTGGGTATGCCCCTCCGTGAATCATAATTTTCTTTTGAAATAACCTTTGCAAGACTGACTTACTTGTGGAGTCAAGTCAGCATACTTCCCTCATGATGACATAATTGCAACATTTCTGTGTTAAATTCAATATTTCTTAATATTGAAATGTTTGGGGGTGGGGGGAATAATTTGGACGTTTCATTTGCTGTAATACATGATCTTTTAAAATTAACGGAAGTATGTTGTTCTGTTTGTAATGTATGCTTAACCTGTCATTGACAGGGGTGTCAAACTCCAGTCTTCGAGGGCCGCTGTCCTGCAACTTTTAGATGTGCCTCTGCTGCACCACACCTGAAAAGAATAATTAGGTCATTAGCAAGGCTCAGGAGAACCGATCTACACAGGGAGGAGGTAATTAAGCCATTTCATTCCACTGTTTTTTACCTGTGGGACATCTAAACACTGCAGGACAGCGGCCCTTAAGGACTGGAGTTTGACACCCCTGTATTGTGAATGACAACCTGTGAATGACAGGTTAAGCTTTCCTTTTTAAACTAAATGATTTCTATGACATTCTACTAGATTGGGATTCACAGGTAAAGAGAGGCCCGATCCTCCAATCCACAAGGTGGCGGTAATGAAGAGAAAATGGAAGACAAATCGCTCATGCGTCTCGGCGGTTGTTATTGACTACAGTGTGTTTATTAGCATTGTTCTTTGCGCCTTTTAGTGTTTTTAAATGAATTCATCCTATAATGGTGTTTACCTGCGTCGTTCATGGCTGCGGGAAACGACCTGAGCCGTACTTGAGAAGCCTGCATGGATTCCCGAATAACTTGGAGACGATAAAAGCCTGGAATGAGTTCGTGAGGAGGACCAAACCGTATTGGAATGGCAACACTCCTTCATCGAGGATCTGTAGCGAGCATTTCCAGCCAACATGTTACAAAAACCACATGGCCTGGTCGATGGGATGTGTTAGGACGCTGGATCTGATAGATGACTTTCAGGTGCCAACGATTTATCCTGCTGTGGCTGAGAAAAAAGCTTCATCGCTCACCAAGGATGTTCTCAAAGCAGGCATACATATACAGACCCACCAAAACCCACCAGGTAGTTCCACCGTGCTTGCATCGGCGGAAATAAAACAGGAGGAGGAGGAAACGCACTGCTCTGGAACGACAGACACACCTCTTATTCAGGTATAAATAATTAAGGAAATGTTTGGGGGGAATTCTCATAAGAATTAACTGATTGCGGTGAAACAAAGCCTAAGATACTTTTTGTCAGTATTAGAGCAAATCATTAATTAGAAGAAGAAATGATTGTGTGAAGAGTGGATGGATTAAGAAATACTTTCCAGCAAATCCCCATGACCTCAACACATGCGTCATGTCATGAAAACATGATTTTTGGGAACTTAAATACTAATTTTACACTTTGTCTTGACAGATACGGTTACAAAGCTTATTGTTGACAGGTTGGGACGAGGGCTGTAAAATCTCCCTATCTGTGTGGCTGTTTAGGACTGTCATGTAAAGACAGAGTACCAGGTGATGTACTTTGTAAGACATGTGGCGACCCAGACCGACCCTCCGTCCATTTCCACAAACACACGATCAGTCGGCACACAGCTGACCAGGTTATCCCGAAGTACAGGTATGTTACTTTACACAGAATGTGATTGTTGATGCTGTAAAGTAATAAATATGAGAAGCAAAACTGACCATGTAAATTTCACAGGTTCACAGGTGAAAATGGGTCGAGATTATGGTGTCTGCACAATTCCCTTAAAAACTCCCCGGCTGCTCTTACAACCAACCTTGGTTAAAAGACCATCCAAGAGACTTCGACTTGCCCTGGAATATGAGGAGGAGGCTCCCTCAGAAGGCATCGCATCTGCAGCAGTTCAGGTCAAAACCAGTTCAACGTGAACCTGTGGACCGTTTCGGTGCAACAGTCATACCTCTTGGACCAGAGGTGCATAAAAGCACACGTCCATGTAGCTTTCGTCGTTGGTGCGGGAAAAAGTTTATCCAGCACCTTGTCATAACGTTAATAAATGTGATGCACTTGCTTTATGCCACAACTAAAAACTGTGCAATGCTTGCTGGGGTGGAAAGCTCTGGTCCATCTCAATATCTCGTAGAAACTGGCAATGTGAAAAGGACAAAAGCTGCTAGAACCTCACTTTTTTGGGATTTTCTTCTCATACCAGATTGTTTGGAAACAATCTGTAGCGACATCATTAGCCCTCTTTTTGTTGAGAGCAACTCCACTGCTGCTTAATAGAACAATAAAATACCATATCAATGAATGGCTCCATTTCCAATTTTTGTGCAAGTAGAAACCTTACAGTTGAAACCATAAGTTTACATACAGCTTTTTTTTTCTTTCATAAAACGGGATTTCTAATTCATAACACTAGCTGGGTTTTCCTTCATTGTTTAAAGAGATCATTCTGATAATAAATGTGACACGCTTGTTTTTGCTATTGTGGCTCTCATGCAGTGTAGATTTAGGCTTATTAAATTATTTCAGATTTCATTTGTCGTTAGAAATGTATTTCAAGTATTTCTAATCACCTTTTATCTTCCCAATGATTATATTACCTTTTCTCCTGCCTGGAGGATCGCACATGCAAACTGGGTGAACGCATCATAGCGACGAGGGACAGCAGTGCTGTACTTATCCTCCAATCCAGTTGGTGGCGGTAATGAAGAGAAAGTACACAAACCTCGCATGTGTCATTGATCGGAGTGTTTACTGGGATTCTTCCCACCTGGTTTTTCTCTCAATTCGCGTGTTTTTAAGTGATTTATTCCTTCAATGGTGTGCATCTGCGTCGTTCAGGGCTGCGGGAAACGACCTGAGCCGTACTTGAGAATCCTGCATGGATTCCCGAATAACTTGGAGACGATAAAAGCCTGGAATGAGTTCGTGAGGAGGACCAGACCGTCTTGGAATGGCAACACTCCTTCATCGAGGATCTGTAGCGAGCATTTCCAGCCAGATTGTTATACAAACCACATGGCCTGGTCGATGAAATGGGTTAGGAAGCTGGATCTGATAGATGACTTTCAGGTCCCAACAATATATCCTGTGGTGGTTAAGAAAAGTCCTGTATTACTTGCCAAAGAGGATGACCGTAAAACGGGCAGAAAGATCAGCCCGACCCCACCGGGCAGTTCCACCATGCTTGCATCAGTAGAAATAAAAAAAGAGGAGGATGAGGATGAATCATACTGTTCAGGAGCCACAATGACACCTCTTATTCAGGTAATAAAAGGTGTTGCACTTTTTTCCCCTCATTAGATTGAAAATACCTGAACCTGCTCATTCTTATTCACTGATCAACCATTTATGTTTACTGGGATGGCTTGCTTCACTTAATTGGCAGGTTCACAGGCTAAGAAATTGATTTGATGTAATGGAGCAAAATAAGTAATAGTAAAATAAGAATGTATGTAGCCAAATGTAAGGAGCGGTTCTTTGACTGCAAGTGTTTTTTCACATTGAAATCTTCTAAATGTGAGCACCAAGCCACAAATCAACTTTTTTTTTTTTTTTTCTCTGTAAATATGGCATATCGAAGGAATAGCCCTCACCGGCCCATGAAATAGCCTTTGAGTCAATTGGCCAATTATTTTTGGTCCCTTTAAAAACAAGGCGGCTGAAACTCCCACACCCTTCTTCCATTTTTAATGTGATTTGCCCTCAAAGGAAAGCTGAACGTCTGAACTTTCAGCATATATAACTTTAACTTGTCATGTCAGGTTAAGTTATATTGTTATAACTTGAATATGTTTAAGTAAACAGCTACATAAAAAAAAATAAATAAAAGTATATATTTTTTCTTATTCGACTTTAACTTAGAATTTGTGCAATGCAGACGCACGCAGTATATGTAATTTAACAAATCACAAAATTCTAAGGGGTGAACTGTCTTGATCTGCTCTAATATTAGATTTTGGCTTGTCATTTCCTGTTATAAAGCGTAGAGTAAGGTAATATTGACAGGTTGTGATAAGGGCTGTAAAATCTCCCGGTTTGTGTGGCTGTTTAGGACTGTCATGTAAAGACGGAGTACCAGGTGATGTACTTTGTAAGACATGTGGCGTCCCAGACCGACCCTCCGTCCATTTCCACAAACACACGATCAGTCGGCACACAGCTGACCAGGATACCCCGACAAATTAAAGTTCAAACTACAGGTATATTACTTTGCACATAATGGGATTGCCGCTACTAAAATAATAAATTTGAGGAATAAAACTCATTCAGAAAACTTTCCGTTACTTCAACATTTTTATTTTTATGTTTTTTTAAACAGGCTCACAGGTGATGTTTAATAGTCAACATCATATTATCTGCACAGACCCCTTAAAGTCACCACGGCTGCTCCTACAACCAACTCTGGTAAAAAGACGATCCAAGAGACTTCGACTTGGACTGGAATATGAGGAGGAAGCTGTTCAGGACAAGACCAGCTCAACGTGAACCTGTGGACCGTTCTGGTGCAGCAGACGTACCTCTTGGACCAGAAAACAAAAAAAGCAGATGTCTATGTAGCTTTTGTCTTTGGTGCAGGGAAAATATTTATCGAGCACCTTGTCAAAAATGACAAAGCTGTAAGTTTTATGCCGCAGCTAGAAACTGTGCAGTGTTGGCTGGGATAGAAAGCTCAGTTCTACATCAATATCTCTTAGCAATCTGCATTATGCTGTATTTTGTGGCCTAATTTTATTACAATATTACATTAATAGGAAAAAAAAAGAATGGCTATGCCTCCATCCATTAATTAAACCTGCTTGTCCTCATTGTCCATTAGAGACAGGCTTTCTCTAGTGGTTATTGACAGAGAATCAGGCCCTTGACAGGAAGATAAAATAAAACTAGGTGTTGCACTGAACATTTGCCATTCAAGAATATTGCCAGTAAAAATCCAATTCTGAAAATCTTTTCAAGTATATTGGGCTTAATTTAACTTTACATGCTACCCTTGTGCATCAGATTTTATGTTCTCTCATTCATCCCAACACTCGTGTCGTTTTGAGGACAAAAACTCATTCAGCAAAAGTGCAACCCGATTCAGGTTGTGATAAATCTGACATTACGGCCTTCTGGGCAGCATGTCCTCCAGGTCAGCCACGACGTACGCAACCACGGCCCACAACGCCGAGCAGAGGTCCATGTCGTGAGGGTCCTGGACTGTCATGGTGTCGCCCTCGCTGTGGTGGAACCAAAAGTAACGACTGTCTGCCACATGAAGGCTGGCCCCTGTGTGCAACATGAAGAATAATAGTCACACACAGTGGTCACAAATCTGATCCGATACATAGAACAATAGTTTCAAGTGTTTCCACAAATTCCCCATTTGATTTAGGTCTGGACATTGACAAGCCAGTACTGCACATGAATATGCTTTCTTGTACACCGTTTTATTCCACTTCTGGTCGTATGTGTAAGAATCTTTCTGCTGGAATATAAACCTCTGCCCCTTCGTCCACGTCTTTCACAGCGTTTAATAGACATTATTCCAGGACTGTCTGGTAGTTAGCTTAATTCATCTTAATCAACTGTGACCAGCTTCCGAAAATATGCTTTTTTCTTGCCAATCCTCCACAAAAGGTGTGACTTGTGGAGTGCAAGCTATTAGTTATTATAAAAAAACAACTATTACCTCTTTTTAAAATAAAATTTTACATGTGCACATACTTTTAATGAGTGAGTTGTATTTCTTCTAAAGTTATTTGAAAAATTCCTGGGAAAGCTCCAAAAAGCAAGTAAAACATTAAATCATTCATAAATAAATGCATACAGTAGAGCTGGGGGTTTATTGCACAATTACTGTTCATATATTACATGGCTATAAAGTTTGCTGGAGCAAACAAATAACTACACACATCTCCGTTCTTTTTGGAAGTGGAGGTCACGTGTTTCCGGCGGAGATACGCTTCACTGTTTGCAGGCATGGCCCAGATGGAAAGACGCTGTATTCTGAACTGCGATGCTCAACAGATCAGGTTTGGACTCCCGCAACGCGCCGACCAGAAGGAGAAGTGGTTGCGGTTCATCTTCAACAGCATCCCCAAGCAGTACCAACCCGACCTTGTGTTATGTGCACAGCATTTTACAAAAGCCTGCTTCCTGAACTGGTCCAAGTGGTCGGAGAAGTTGCAGCTGAGAGATGGAGCGGTTCCGACGCTCCGGAACCCGTATCACGATCCAGGAGTGTATGTAAGTACAGGAAGCGGGTGTGTGCTGGAAAAAAAAAAGCCTGCAAAGTGTGCAGATGCACTAGGAAGGAGAAAGCGGTCGGTAGTTCTAATTCCGAATAGATCATTGGATAAGCCGAGGAGCACGAGCTAGCTTCAACCAATCAGATGAGCGAATCTTATGCAGTGAGCTTCCGAGCGAGGGGACGTCGCTCACTTAGAAATAATTCACCGGACTTCAAGTGAATTTACTTGGAAGTAGGGGATTTATTTTTATCACGACATTTTGCGATACTATTGTGATAACGGTAAAAGTGACGACTATAACTATTTATTACTTATTTTCTAGTGCATGGGTGTGATTGCATGACAAATTAATCAAACCCCCACAAACACAAATGTATTTATCACTAAACTGCTCGCAGTTTAGCGATATATATATATAAATGAATATATTAATATATTTAAGAATATTAAATTCATTAACAGTGGATAAAATAGTAAAAATAATTGTTTTTTTTTAACACTGAAATTTATTGTGACAATAAATCAAAATTCTTCCAAGAAATTTATCACATAATATGATAAATACTCGTCCCTATTTGGAATTGTTGTATTTTGTAAATGCATTTCAAAAACTGAAACTTGAAACTATATAGATACATTTCCTAAATTTCTGTTGACCACCAAGTCTAGTGTGGAAAGGGCCCAATACCAGTGTTCAAACTTTTTTCTTTTGCTGGCTAAAATTGTCAAATTTTGTTTTCCAAATTGAAATAGCTAAGTATTTTAATTTCGAATTATATAATTTTTGCATGTTAAATGTATTCAACATGAGCATGTGAAAAGAAACTAAAGTAAACTGATTATTTTGTAGAAAATAAAAATTGTTGTAGATCCAAAAATGTGTCAGAAATGTCTTAACTTTTTGGATTGAATTACTGGTCATTGAGTGAAAATCTTATTCTGGAAATTTACACAAAAAGTATCTGCATCACCTCCATTTGGTTTAGGCTCAAATTCATACTATTCTTAAACTAGTCTGGAAAACAGAGAGTTTATTTTTTTTTTTTTACTATTTTCTGTCTAAATGGATAGATGGACATGAGCGAGTTAACATGAGCTTGATGAGAAAAAAAAAAGTTTGTTTACTACCGACTATTGCTTTATGTCTGATATGTTATTCAAAAACATAACATAATGCTGACCAGTTGAGGTCGGGTGTGTAAAACCTATCATTTGTTTCAATGTTTAGGAATATCGTGTGAAAACCACATGTGAGGTGGCATCTGCTGTAAACCATGTGGCCTCCCAGACCGAGCCCATAACCACAGAAACACGAGCAGTCGGTGCACGCCTGCCTGTCACGTGTCCGAACAGCTTTAAAAGCACAGGTTTGAAAATTAACCTTTCAATAAATCGAAACGATAAAGCTTACTGGTCTTTTACACGATTGTCTTCAGATGCATTTGTTTTAAACATTCTGTTAATTTGTGTTGCAGGTACGCAGGTCGGAGTGAAGAGACGAAATTGTGGCGTCTGCACAGAAACCATCACCTTAGACAGCCCCCTGCTGCTCCTGCAGCCTGGAGAAAAGCTGAAAGAGAGACCATCCAAGAGACCTCGACTCAGCCTGGCAGAGGAGGTAGTGGTCCCCTCAGAGAGCAGCAAATCCAACTCGACATGAACTGCATCACGCTGAGGTGCAAGCAGATGTCTTTTACTTCCGAGTGGAGAATGACAGACTTTAACACGCAGAGCAATTTTTTCTTTGGTGCTGCAACGCCTCACCTAGAAAAGCCACGTGAGGCTTAATTGCACAACTTTTCGCACCAATATTTCACACCTTGCCATCTGCCCCATGTTGTGGAAGCTCCCTGTGAGGCACAGAAGCTGTCGGGACCCAGAGCCGTCCCTGTGTCTCAGTTCGATTTCTGATCTCATGGATTTCCTGGATCGAAGCTACAGAGGTAACAAAGCAGCTCTCTTTTTGAGGGGAATGACTCCACAGAGACTACTGCACAAAGAAAATAAATCACACTATGTTGACACAAAGCTTTGAAATAGCCAAGAAATTGCAGTTTGGATTAAAGATGCCAAGCTTGTTACCAACTCTGTGGCCTTAGGCCAAATTAGATTGTGTAATTTGATTTGTGAAATAAATATTTCATTGCCGTCTTTATTCTTCAGTGCATGCCATTTTTTTTCTTTTTTGCTTGAAACAAGATAGCGTCAGCCTATAAAGCGTCATACCAAACATCTACTGATCTTAAAAATGTTTTCAAACATTATTTTACTTTTTTGTTTGCTCTTCACACTTAACAGTTTTCCTTAAACAGACAGCATCTTTGTAATAAAAAACAGTTAAATATGCTCCATATTTATACTAGTCAGTCTGGGATAAATAGGATGGATTCATATATTTGAAAAAAAAAAAAAAAAAGGACAATGTGTGAAAATAATAATATATAAAATTTTGGAGTTTTGGACCAAGTAGGTTTTCCAAAAAGACAAACTGCTAAATTATTGAAATCGGTCAAAGTTTTAAAGAGGTAATCCTAAAATCCTGATATCAGGACTTTAGGATTGGGGAGAATTTGTCTTGATTGCAAATGACAGGAATATTCCAATTGGGCCTATGTTTGGATTACTCTGACATGAAAAATGCTGTGAGTAAAAGGAGGAAGTGCCAGAAACACGCTAAAGTTATTGTTTCTGGCACTTCCTTTAGAGTGCCAGAAACAATAACTTTAGGGCTGTACTAATTTAAATCACTTAGATTTTGTGTGTTTAAAAAAATGTAGCACAATTAATTCCTTTTTCTTTTTACATGCAGAAGTTCCTAGCTGAACTTTACATTTCCATATTTCTGGTACGCCCGTAAATCTGAAGCGCAAGCGACATTTGCAAACAGCAATGAACAAAGTTGCTTTTCTTGGCTCATTGGGGGTTAATTTCTGTTTCAAAAGTGATCTAATAGAACTGGAAAAGATTAATGTGTGGAATTTGTACAAAAAGCAGTTGGTTTATCATCATTGTTATTTAAGCCTGAAAAACCATCTCTACGCAAATAATCAGCAACAAACAGCAAGCCTCTAAAAACCTGTTCAGAGAATCATTGAATCTGACCAAATGAGACTGATCTGTACAGTTTGTTTTATCTGTACCCCACCCTCCTTTCTGGACTTTCCAAAATGGTTTCTTCACCCAACAATAACACAGCGACTATCCAAGAGCAGACAGGAAGAGAGGGCTCTAGGTTTGCTGCTTATCTAAGGCTGTACATTCAGAGCGAATTGTTCCCGTTTTGAGAAGTTTATTCCTGCTTAGAATATCTTCAGAAAAAATATATAAATTATGGTTTAAAGCTGCCAAAGATCAGAGTATCTTCATTAATACTTACCCTGTATAAACAGTCTTGCACCTATCTTTTCTAAATTGTTTAATTTGAAATTTCAGTTTTGTTCCCTTTGGCTTGTATTACATGTATAATATTGAGTAAGTGAACAGGCTGATTGCAGCACCACTGAAGACAGTAATGCTGGAAAAATGCCCTTTGATCGAGACACTGAACTCTCAGCTGTTTCGCTGCAGCTTTTAAAACGTTCCACAAGGAAAACTCTTGTGATGCGATTCTCTTTGTTTCCTCTAAAGATCATACACATACATCGCAACGAAATGATAGAAACTGTTTCAACAACAGGATTAAAAGTGATGCATATATATTTAAGCTCTGCAAAGCAATTCACAGAATACTTTTCGGCCCCATGCTTTAATATTAGTTTACGTTTTCACAAAGATCGACGTCTGGCATCAGTTAGAGGTCCGGTTTCCGATCTCTGACTTCATACCAGGATTCTGAGTGGAAGCTTTATATCCATACTTAGACCATCTGAAAGTTTCATTTCGTGGTTCCATTGAATTTCTATCGCCACTTCCCTATAACAAAACCAAGCTGTTTATAGTTCCGCAATCAGCAGAAAAAGGCTATGAAAAAGACAACCACAACTAATGGGTATTTCCATTTTGATGCATGTTCTGAAAAATGCAATTTAAGGTTTTAGCACATATAGGTCTTCGTTTTTCTGCGTGTCCACTTAATTTTACCTCATGTGCCATTTGCACATGCATATTGCATATTGATCACACTAACCTGGGACTCCTGCTTGCATCCACAGAAAGATATCTGTTCCCTCAGCGTCGGTCTCCAGTTTGGTCACATTAATGGGAGCCAAAAGTTTGATCACTTCTTCCATCACCTGTAGATACGGAAAGTCATTTGTTGTTATAGCTTTTTAATAACAATGCAAGAGGTAAAACCTATCTATTGTTTTATATTATACAACAGATTCAAAGCCATATGATAAAGTGTCACATGGGATTCCTATACATTTTTATTCCCAATATTTTCCCAAAGCCAAATGTTCTGATTTCTCAGTCAATTGCTGTCTGATTTCAAGATTTATGGATGAATGTGTGGACAGATGAAACAGAAGACGCATAGAAAGACAGACTGATGGATGAAAGGACAGATGGATGGGTATGAGGACCTTAAAGAAGAAAACTGTCTAAAATGAAGGCCAGATTTTGCAAATAAAAGGGGAAAAATTACATTATAAGTAAAAAAAAAACAACATATAAATGGCTCTGACTGAAGCAACTAAAAATAGAGACAGAATAAAATCTAAAAACACAAACCATTTTCTACTCCACATATTTTTTATAATTTCTTTTAGATGTTTCTGTATCAATAAACAGTAAAGTTTTAGTATTTCAAGCTGAACTGAACAAATATTTTCCATGCAACAGTTTCTCACCTCACCCTGTACAATTGATGTCTTAAGTTTCTAAAAACAGCTGAGTCCTTTTGTAGTTTGACCTTTGATCTCACCTTTCGTGCCGCATCACTGCCTAAAAACTGCAGACCCATCGGGGTGAACGTCCCCAAGTCAGACTCCATAACAAGGTCAAAGTTGGAGATGTTCTCCTGTGTGGGGAAAGGAAGTGAAGCAGGTGGGTGAGGATAAGATAAAGCAAATGTAAACACAATGTTGGGAAAGCATGAAAAAAAAAAGGCACAAAATGGTTTGTAACCCCACAAAAGATTCAATCCAGTCAGTTACATCAACCTTTACATCTGATCACACATACTATAAACAACCACTAGGAGTCGCTAAAGTGACTTTGTTATTATAAAAGGGAAATAAATTGTTATTTACACATTTCAGAAAGAACATAAAAAGCCCTCATGAGAGTTATGGCATCCTTGTGAAAAATGATTAGTTTGTTTTCAAAAATGCATAACCTCTTTATCTCTGGTTTCAAGTAGTTGGCTTATCAGGATTTAGAGCCTGGTGGGAAGCCAAAGCTCTAAAAAAGGAAACTGTAAGACTCGATTGCTGCATAGAAAAATCTGGGAGCTGGCCAAGTGCTCACCAGTCTGCTGGAAGAACATTTCCACACTCGTACGCGGCGCTTTCACAATGTCCTGACCCTTCCTGCTCTGTTTCAGCAGGAGAGATATTTGCTTTCAGGCTGTTATTGTGTTTTTCCCCCCTCTCTTAAGTGGAGAGCAGTAGTACCTTGTGTAGATTGAAGTACTGCTGTCCACCGACACCACCCTGCTCCTCACCTGTCCACAGAACCGCTCGCAAAGTTCTTCTTGGGCGCAAACCTTCGAGAAGATGAACACACTGTTTAGTCGCCTGGAGAACATTGGTGAACAAACGGCATCAAGAAGACCAGGTAACACAGCAGATAGGTCAGGGGCGCAGTTGTGGAGAAGATTAAAGCATGGCTAGGATTTTAAAGAATCCTAGCCATGCTTCAGACCTACCAAGATATGGTTATTCACCAAAACTAACAGGCTGGGAAAGGACAACATTTTTCTAAAGACCCGGCCAAGTGACGCATAGCCAGTGGAGAGGCTGCAGAAATCTATAGTTCTATTAAGTGAACTACTATCAGTTGTGTACATGAAACACAACCAAAAGAGTTTAGTATTTAGTTTGTCACTTAGGTCATAGGTCCCCAACCCTGGTCCTCAGGCCTCTCTGTCCTGCATGCTCTGCTCTGTGGTTAGAGTTAATCTGCAGTGGTCATATCTAAAAGCATCAGAGGGTCCAGCTGTAGTTTGGAAAGGTAAATGTGAGGTTAGTTTTGTGAGCCAAGCTGTTTTAAGGACTGACGCCAACAAAGCAGCAGCAATAAGAGAAGAGGCCCAGAATGGCGCTGCAGCAGCAAGTCACTCCTTAACATTCCTCAAGAGGCTCCAGATTCCTTTTCAGATGATTTCCAAGGAGATAAATCCTTTGACTTAACTGCTGAAGGGAGGCCTCTATGATGTCTTTTATTTCCAGCTAAAAATGATCAAGTTAAATTAAAATGCTGGAGAAACTTTAAATCTTCACTAAAATGTAATATGATAAAATCCCGACCTATTTCCTGGAGCGTTAACACCAAAATAAAAGGCAAAGAAAGCCCAGCAGAGGATTTCAGCCTCCTCAGAAATCTGAATCAAGAGGGAATTCCTCCCTCCATCTTCACGGAGAAACTCCTAACCACGTCTTGGCAAAGCAGATGCACAATAGCTGACAGGAAAGCTCTCCACAGAGTGATGAGGATGCCTGGGACACCGATTACTGTCTTGCCTTCTGCGATCTGGAGGAATATCTCTCTCTTTTTTAACAAAGGGTTAACGGGAAGAGCAATAGGTTATTTCCTCCAGCTATGGGACTGCTGTATTTCCATTACTGCTCACCATATTTCTAATGTTTGAACAAAAGGAGGAGCTGGGAATATTTTTGCAGCAAGCAGCCTTTCTGTCATGCTTAAAAATGAGGCCAGTCCAAGGAAAACAATGGGAATGTCAGAGGTGAAAGGAACTTCTGAAACACAATAGGCTCATATTTCTCATGAGTTAAAGCAATATCAGATTTTGTAGGATGCAATGTTCCCAAAGAACATCTGCAAAACAAAGCTGAAGATATCAACGGCCACACTATAACATCATCTCGTTACATAGATATTACATCAGTGCGTAAATCTCCTTCAAAGATTGGTTTTTAAAATGGATGCGAGGGATTTTTCCTCCTAAAGCAACTGAAACCCTACTCCTTAGGTGAATCCCCTCTAAAGACTGCAGATAGTGAAAACTAGCCCAAACCAGCCCTAGAACTGTGTCTAAAGGTCATTCCTCTAAAACTACAAGCCTGCAAAGGCAGAAATAAAGAGTGATATCGACATGTCTGAGCAGAAACTGTCCTGGTTATGCAGGCAAAGACGTAAAATAAGAAGGAGAGGTATTAAGAGCTAAATATTGTATATGTGGAACTTTTCCCTCTACATTTCCCCAAGGGTTACCCAGGTCCTTGATGAGGGACAGAGCCTCCCAGGATATCATGGCTCCACCTCCATCATCCATGGCGCCCTGGCCCACATCCCAGCTGTCCAGATGACCGCTCAATAGGACAACCTGTCAGAGAGTGCAGATAAACTGTGTAAACATCAACAGGAGCCACTGCAGGAGCGTAAGGACGCAGCAGTTTCAAAATGCACATTCAGGGATATTCCACGGAATAAGATTTTGCTACCCAGCCCTTTTTACGTCCACATCTCTAAACAACTCTATTGAACAAACAATATATCTTACATTTAATGGACAATATGCTATCAAACAAAAAACAGCTTTTTTTTTTTTTTTCCTTAACACACAAGATCAAAAAAGGTAAAAGAACAGAATCTCTGTATCTGGTTCAGGAATCTGAAAGCGAGACAGACATTCCTATCAGCTGGACGATTCTGACCCCCAAGTTACGAAAAGCAGATCTTGACCTGACAAACTATCTGGTCAACAACCCAGAAGTCAAAACATTCCTTGAAATGAACTGTTCCGTGTCCAGCTTAAATCCTCTGTCAGCGATGGATTATTAATCAGTGGAGAAGCAACTTTTACACCATTTAAACTGAGGACATTTCACATTTAGTTACACTGTCAGTTACTACAGCACCAAATAATCACTTGCTTCTTAAGCAAATTGCTTTATCTCCCACCCACTCAAAAACAATGGAGTGAGCACTTGATTGGCTCTTCTCACCCACCAGAAACAGTTTCAAAACCTGAAATAATGCTTATGTATAAGAACAGGACTCAAGAGAAGGAACAAAAGACATTGTTTTTTTTTCCTCCATAATTGATGGCGGATAATTTAAGCAGAGTCAGCAGCCAGAACATCAATGCAACCACAGGTGTCTGTTGTGTGCATTAATTTTCCCAGCTATGAAAATATATAGGTTTACTATGATTTCTAAGCAGTCCTCTGGCAGTACAAAATGTCTGCCGACCTCTGTGGGTTGTGGTGTTAAATTAAATAAATGACAACTCCCTCCAAATATCCCTCCTTAATTTTTAACCAAAGTCGCTGCAGCTCTAGAACTTGAAGCATATAAAGTGTTTCTCTGCAGCTGCTGTCTGACTGTAGGTGAGTATTACAACTTCACTTCTGTCAGCCAGATGTATGCCATTAGCTTTTTTAGGGAAAAAGTATTTGTGTTAAAACAGGGCTACGCGGTAAAAACATTGTTTTGACAGGCACATTATCAAGTGAACCTTTGTTTTCACCCCAGCAGAAACTCAAAGTGCTTTACAGATTAAAAACAAAGCAAAAAAAAGAAAAGAAATATGTAGTTTATTCGAATGCTTATGATAAAGGTTGATTATGTGGAAAAAGACTGATAAGACTTTCAGCTGCTTCCATTCACTAAAACTATATTTTAGACTGCCACTGCAATACAAAGTACTCTGCTGACATGGCTGCTGGGAAAAATGGTCATAACAATAAGAGAAATGACAAAATCTATCTAAATTCAATTGGAATTTTAATTCAGAGTTTGGACACATCATTTAACACCGATGTGATTTACTGGCAGATCAGACTCAGCTCAGAGCACTTCTCATTTCCTTGGATAAGTTGCCAATTTAAGCCACCAAGCTGCTGCTTCTCAGACAACAGTTTGTCTTACTTTGTTCTTTTCACTGGACGAGTTGCAACATAAATCTTTTTCGTGGAAGTTTTATGCATTGATGCCTGAATTAACATAATGTCAAAATGTCACCCTTCAACAACTTTTAGCTGCATATTTGCTTAGTTTAACATGTGCATTTTTTTTTTACATATTCCAAAAACACTGGCATGGTAATGCCATGGTGTTTAAATCTGGAAAAACACCACACTTCCATCATTTTACAGATTTAGAAAAGACTGGGAGTACTCACAAACATTCCATAAAAATACATTTATATATTCCATTCTGAACATCTAATTGCTGCATTTATTTCGAACTAAATGAAAACAAATTTAAAACAACCTCTAGTGTTTTGGTTCTCATTTGTTGTGTATATTTGACATGTTAAGTTTTTGTACTGTAACTAACCTGTTACAGAAAAGATAAGATGCTGTTAACACACGAATGTAGGTAGATAGGTAATAATCAGTTCACACTACATTTGCATTTGCCTGAAATATTTTAACGTTTCACTGACTGCATCTGAGGTTGGATCCGTTTCCCTCAAAGATCTCTAAATTTGCATCCGTAGCCTTCACACCCCCAGATATTTTGTCTCAAGTAGCCATGCCGACTGTCCCCAACTAGTTCAGACGGATACAAGCTTAGTACAGCAGTGAATCTTTGGTAAAATCAGGAAAAAGATTGTACAGCTTGTTCCCAGCCTAACAACTTACAAGTCTGGACACAACTGAAGGGGAAAAGCTTTAGAAATGATTACTATACAGTTTAAAATATGTATTAGGCAGCACAAACAAAACAAGTGAAGCAGAAATCCTACACAGTGATTCAGAGAACTACATCAGAGCCTTTCTGAGGGAAAAACAGCAAAGCCTCCAAACGTCGGTGTAAACTTTGCAGACAGTTTACATGTTCAACAAGCTGCACAACCTACTACAGGGGAATAAACTAGTACATATCCTGTTTCAAAATTTTATTTCAAAGAAAGATTGAAAGCAAAGTCTGAGTGGGAGGGAAAAAAAATCCAAGCACCTCAGCAGTCTTGGATGACTTAAAAGGGCAACCTAACTGGAAATGACTCACAAAACCTCAAATGTACATTTTTCTTTAAGCAAGTGTGCATGCTCGCTCTCTCTCTCCCTCTCTCTCTCATACACACACACACACACACAGCCAGCCACAACTGCTGCTGCTACAGTGAGCTGGAACACAAAGTTTCAGGGCCAGACATGATGTCAGACTGACCATGTGTTTCAGTTCCCTTTCCTACACAGATGGACTGAATGTTAGCTCAGGACCGTGGCTAGAAGCTCAAAAAGCAAAAACATTATAAACTTATTTCTAATGTAATGTTAAGAATGAAAATCCTAATCGATGAATCATAATTTGTAGTGACACATGGAGCATAAAATCAGCACCTTGTCAACAATGACATAAAACTAAGTTTTATGCCACCGCTAGAAACTGTGCAATGCTTGCTGGGATAGAAAGCTCAATAGTAGCTAACTTAAATCTGATTGAGAAAGAGGAAATTTAAGTGCATGCATTTCAAATATTATTTAAAAAAAAGTATGAACATGTAACATGCAAACTGAGGCCCAGGGCTCAGCTTTGGAGATTCATCTCAGTCTGACCTTCAGAGCAGCTTGCTGGACCTTTTCCTGCAGGAATAATTATCAGCTGTCCTAAATGTTTTCCATTTGCTGATGATCACCCCGGTTTAGGGGGAAATCCTTTTTTTAATAGAGCTTTTCAGATTGATGGACATCAGGAGTTGCTTCTCAAATAAGTCTTTCCTATTTGGCATTGTGTTTTACAAAAGCTCTTGAAGGTATCAGACCAGAAAACTGTCACAGCTTCTGTCTTTAAAGGCATGTCGAACATTATTTATGCTCTTCTCAAAACTTAAAGGGAAACTCATTATATAGATTGAAGGCCTCCTTGCCATCACCTTAATCTTTACCTAACTATCAGATTCAAGCCAGACTTTGGCTTGGCCACTCAAAAGCATTATTACTTCCAGTCAGAAGACTCATTTTGGTCAAATCAAAACATTGTTTCTCAATTCCTGTCCTCACGGCCCCCTGCCTTGCATGTTTTAGGCGTTTCCCTTCTGCCACACACCTGTATTGAAGCTGTGGGTGATGGTCATGCAATCATTTGAATCAGCTGTTCTGGAATACAGGCTCATCTAAAACAAGCAGAACAGGAGGGCCTAACGACTAAAATTGAGAAGCACTGCCTTAAGTGTAAATAATTTGAGCAGAACTATATTTGTTACACTTCCTCTCTTCTGTCAGGATAAGCTATAAATGATTTTTCAGACAGTGCATTTATAGACCAATTACTTTGTCATTTCCCCATAAAAGACTCATAACATAAAAGTTGAGGACCAGTTGGGGGGGAGAAATCATATCTCTTTACAACTATTATGGCCAGCTCTCCTTGTTGTCGTAGCAACATGCAATCTATTGTTTTATTGAAACAAAGCCATTTATGCATCAGGAGGAATATCTTGTTCTCCTTTTACAGAAAAAAAAAATCTGCCCTGACACTAAAACCCAACCAGACCCACCAAGTGTCCGTGAGGAAAAGACACCGTAGGCAAAAAAGTGCCAGGCCAACTTTATACTACTTATAACTAAATCACAGTTCAAATAATTACATTTTGGAAGTTTATGAACATAGAAATACACTTGTTTACATAACAGAAATCTGCTCTGTGAGATAGAGGTTCCCAGAAAGACCAGGTGCCTCTACAGCAAAATAAATGCTGACCAAACACTTTGGGAAATCTTTGTTAAGGAAAACCAGGGGTAGCCTTGCAATCCTTCTCCAACATGATAAAGTAGGGACACAGAACGATTTTTTTTTAGATTTAGTATTGTATAAACCTTAAACAATATATACATTTTTCCATGCACATCATTCAGATTATCCACCCAACACGCTTACCCTGCGACTAAGATTTATTGTGTGAGGTAAAAACAAAGAGACTGTGGTCTGATGGTTTACAGAGATAAATAAGTCATGCAGGTAGACATGAGTGAATGCTACCTGCTCCGGGTGCTGCCAGCCTCTTATTTCGGCCACTGTGTTAAAAGAGTCAGCATCCGGCAGAGTCTGGGCTCCCATTACAAGTCTGACCACAATCTTCTGTTTGTTTTGGGCCAAACGCCACATTAGCTCAGCATCTTCCACTGTGATGCAGGCTGTGGGGATTCGCTTCACTCCCTCTTCGTAGGTCTGCCAACCTGTGTGAGGACTAGAAGGAAAAACCACAACGATGGGAAACTATCCGCATTAACTGGAGGGGCACTAGACAGCGAAAGGGGACAAATACCTGTTTATAGAGAAAGGGGTGACAGAGCGAATGAGTGTGGCCACAGCTCCCACTTTAGCTGCCTCTGAAGCACCGAAACCGCGATAAGCAACCGTCTCCGGGTAGTTAGTAAAAGGCTGGTTAAAAACCACAATCCTCCCTGTGGCCTCGCTGGCTCTACGCTTCAGTTCCTCAAAAGACTGAACCACCAACACCTCAGCCTCAACACCTGAACAGATAGGAACAAGTCAGTGAATGCTAATAAAGTGCTGGTGCACAAATTAACATGGCTTAATAAAGTGTGATCGTCAACCTTCTGGAGGCGTTCCGACACTGCTGCCCAGGCCCAGCATGGCCAGGCTCTTGGTCCTGGGCTTAATCATCTCTGCACTTTCCTTTCCTCTTACCCAGTGAGGGATTTTTACTGGTTCTGTAGAAAAAACAAGACAAGTGAACACAAATGCAAAAAGAAAATAAATAAATCGAGGTTCTCAGGAAAGATTTCGTAGCATATCTTCAAAACTCACCCAGATGAACATCCAGTCCATCCTGTTTCATGGCATTGTACATGTATTTAATAGCCATTTCCAGGTTCTGTGACCCACTGACCCGGTTCCCTATGGTGTCAGTAAAGTCAGCCAGCCGTCTGTAGGAGCGGTTCTGGGCCGCACCAAATACAGCTAGCTCAATGATGCGCTTGGCCACATCTTCATATCTTCCCACCTCTGCTGCTACATCTGGAGCTGGGTTCCAAAAGAATATAAACTGTATTTTCTTTTTATAAAAGTTTGACTAAATCTACAACAGAACAATTAGGATTTATTTTACTGGATTATGTCGACAATAACATGTCGATACATTCCTGAATAGATAGAAATAGTTTGGTGAAGGTGACACAATATAACTTATGAATTATCACTATGAAGTGTTATACCCTCTATAAAAGAAACTTTGGCTGTTTGCTGGTCTGGAGTTAAGTGTTAACACAAAGCCAAGAAGTGAAAACATCAACAATCAAATCAGATAAGCAAATTCTGCAGCTCGTCAATTGGTTTTAGGTTATAAAACAAATTTTAGTCCAATAGATAAGAAGATTAACAAGGAGAAAGAATGTAAATCAGCTACAGATCTTCCAAGAGTTTGTCCCAGAAAATTTACCCCAACTGGTTCAACTCTACTCCAATACACCCGACTCAAAATGCCGAACTGCCTCCTGTGTGTGTCAACAAATTTTGCAAAGGCCTGGTCATTAACTATTCATTTAGTTCAGGTGTGTTTGAGCAGGAAGGTATCCAGAAGTTGCAGGACACAAGCACTCAAGAACTGGAGCTGTAGATCTCCGACTTTGAAGTTAGAGAAAAGGTATCAACAACAAAGTCCCATCAATCAAACTTTATTTGTAGAGCTCTTTTTATACAGAGAAGTGTAAGAACTTTACAGCAGTGTTTCCCAACCCTGGTCCTCAAGCAACACTGCCCTGCATGTTTTAGGTATTTCCTTGCTTCAGTCTAGCTGATTTCAATCGATGACTGATTAACAGGCGTTTGCTGAACTGCAATCAGCTGAATCAGGCACATTAAAGCAGGGAAACCTCTAAACCATGTAGGACAGTGTGCCTTGAGGACCAGGGTTGGGAAACACTGCTTTACAGCACTCAAAACACACTAGATATAATCAAATGTTGAATAAATAAATAGAACAAGAGGCAATTGTGTAGTTTGAGGGAAAGAAGGTAAAAAGACAAATGTAAGTTCTGAAAACCTAAAGACATGAATAGAAAAAAAAATAAATACTAATAGAAAGAAAATTGAATAAAATAGACATACCAGTTTCAATACTTTTAGCAAAATGTACAGTGCTTACACTAAAGCAACACTGTGGGGGTGTCCACTCTCTACTGCCTAGACATGCAAGGTACCATTTTGAAAAAACAAATTTGAGTACAGCTAACCTAATTTTGTTTGTGTTGCCCTTGGACATAATGGTGCCCTGGGCAGTGAGCCATTATGTCCAATAACAAAAAATCTTTACTGCACAGAACTGTTTGCAGAGAACAGTGGCTCTCATTTACTGGATTGTTTCAATAAAGGAGACTACTACTTTTGAAAAAATAAAATAAAAAGGCTAGGTGGCTAGAGTAGTTCAATATGAAAGCTATGATTTGTGTTTTTTTTTTCTTGCAAAAACAACTGGTTGCTAAGGTGTATGAATTATTTACCTTTCTTTGTGGTTTCATTAGATACAACCCTGATGGCAGGACTTCTGAAGCGCTCAGAGAGAGTATGGCTTTCAGAACCAAGTGACAAGATAAACATAAAAAGAGGAGGAAGAAAGGCCACTTTCACCTCTAATGTCATCTGTGGAAAGAAATGTCAAAGTGACCACAAATTAGACACAGCCAGTAAAATCTACGGGTTACATTTGGTGTACATATGATTTCTAACAGTACAACGAGGTAGCATAGAGAATAAATGTGAACTCGGTATAAATTAAAACTCTGACCTGAGCAACACACACACACACACACACAAAACTAATGTCGAGCAGGAAGTCAATTTTGACCATAATTGCAACAGATAGCAGGATATAAAAAAAAACCTGACAATCCTTTTCAACAGCTGATAAGTCAATGGAACAATTATCGTAATTTTTTAAAAATAAAATCACATTAAAAATAAACAAACACAAACCCTTGAGATTGTTATCTTTGACGCTTCAAGATCTTATAAGGAGTTAAACGTCCTCACCGCATACAATGTAGAGATGCAGAAGTGTAATCTCTATTTCCGTATTATTTTGTGGTGCATGCAAACTTCCGGCTGGCGTCAGTTTTCAAAACAAAAGTATTACACATGTTTTTAATTTTGCGTAAAATTATTTTTTTTTACTTGTATTACACATGTATTTAAAACATGTGATATCTGTAAATGCATTTTTTAAAAATTAACTTTCAAGTATTCAAAGACGCACAATAGGAATAATTGTGTATTTTACTGTGTCATTTACTTTGAAAGAAAATCTGTTCGACAAAAGCCTAAAATTTGGGAAATCAAAGTTGAACTTTGGTTCTATTGAAAAGAGAAAAGAAAAGAGAAAGAGTTTTCTTTTTTCTTCGTTTGGTTTTGTATTTTATCTCTCAGTTGTGCACAACAGTATCATGTTAATTACAGTTTTAAAAACAAAATTATATGTACTTTTCTCATTCTGCTACACCACTAAGTCTTTTTTTTTCTTTGACTCCTACAAGTTTAAATTTTAAGTATTTAACCAGCGGTGTATTTTTGGACAAAAAACATCCATGCCTAGAAAAGGTTTTGGATCATAACACCCAAAGGTTTGTAAAAGAACAGACAGAAGAGTTAGATTATGACTGAATTGAATGTTTGACAGAAATTACTGAACCTGTTTCTTCACAAAGAGAAGTTAAAACTCTTTAAAGGAAAAAAAACAAAACAACACCTGGCTTATTAGGTTTGGGCTGTGTTTAATTCCAAGAGTCATCTTTGGACCCACTGGTACCATTACTTTGAAAACTCTGCTATTGTTTTCATAGAACATAAGCTTGGCTTATTGATTTTACTGCCTATCCATACTAAACTGAGTCAGATGACGATGTCGTGGCTTCCAAAACTTCTGATAGGTTAACTGACACATTTGAGTTAATTGGAGACCCATCTATTCATGTATGTTAAGTCCACGTCTTGAACACACTTCTTTCTTATTTGACACAATGGCAAGGTCAAAAGAAATCAACCAAGATATAAGAAAGAGAACTATGGAGCTGCACAGATCTGGTTCCTCCTTGGGAACAATTTCCAGATGCTTGAAGCTGCAGAATTCATCTGTTCATGCAATTATATGCAAGTATACAGACGATGGGTATGTCCACCATTAAACCAGTCGGGAGGGAGATGAGTTCTGTGTCCCAGAGGTGAGCGTATTTTGGTCTGAGATGTGAAAATTGACCCCAGAAGAAAAAAAAAAAAAGCCAAAGACCTTGTGAGGATGCTGCCTGAAGCTGGTAGCACAGTCTCATTATCCACAATGAACTGTGTCCTGTTTTGGAGACGGGTTGAAAGACCACTCAGCAAGAAGAAACCCTTTACTCCAAATGAAACATATAACAGGCAGACTGCAATTTGCAAATGCACACAGGGACAAACATCTCCATGTTTTGAGTCACATCGTGTGGTCTGATGAAACTAAAGTGGTTTGTCCACAATGACTATTATTACATTGGATAAAAAAGGGGGCGGCTTGTAAGCCTGGGAACACCATCTCTGTTGTGTATGGGGGTTTGTAGCGTCATGCTGTGGGGCTGGTTTGCTGCAGGAGGAGGTGGTGTACTTATAAAATAGATGGCAATCACAAGAAAAGAACATTATGAGGAAATATTGAAGCAAGATCTAAAGACATCAGTCAAGAAGTTAAAGCTCAAGTGCAAATTGGTCTTACAAATGAACAATGATCTTAAACAAACAGCCAAAGTGTTTATGAAGTGGCTTATGGAAAACAGTCAATGTTTTGGCGTTGTCATCACAAAGCTCTGATCTCAATCCCTCAGAGAATTTGTGGGCAGATGTGAAAAATGTGTGCAAATCATCCATGAATGACATGCAACTATACGTGCTTTCTGCACTGTGCATAACCTGAGGCCTAACATGGTGTTGGTACATCTGGATTAGTGCAGGTTCTTAGTAATTGCTTCACGGCTAAATATGTAAGCCTTAATCTTCTTGTAAACATTTCAGTTGCCATAATAATGCCCAGTGCTTGGGATGGATTGTATCCGCAGTGCAAAAAGCACAGCACTTATCTGCCCACATCCCAATCTGTGGTTTGCATCCTCCAGCTTTCTTTACCACTAATCCCCAGCATTCCTCTGCAATCACTGCTGTCCACTTAAATTGTTCCACCCAAATTAACTTAGTTTCGCAAAACCTGCTTTTATACAATATGAGATTATGTGAAGTGTTTTTAAACTTGTAATTTACTTTAAGATGTTTGCTTTTTGCACAGAGGACAGTAAGACTTCAGGCACGTTTTACCCCTTTATTTATGTGTGTATATACGTTTTGGAGTTCCCCCTCTCCAACCACCAGGTACGGAAAAACGTCTGATTATTAGAAATAATCCAAATGTTGATGAATTAGCTTCAGACATGTACTCTTTTACAATATAACAATAAAAAAAACAATGGTGGATTAGTTATCCAAATATCTACAAATAGGTGCATGTACAGGATTGTGAAAGTATTCGTATCATATTTCTTCTGTTTCTGTTTTTTTGTTACACCTAAATCTTTCAAACTAAGCAAATTTTAATAACAGATAAACATAACCACAGTAGAGACAAAATGCAGATGACAAGTTTATGTATTAAGGGGGAAAAAAAAGACAAGTGTGAAAAACTATTTGCACCCGAAACCTATTAATTGCGTGTGCCACTTTTCATGGCAGCTTCTGCCATTAAGGGCTTGTGATCCTAAATGGCAATGAGTCTTAATTTTCACCCACTTTTCTTTGCAAAACTGCTTTCATTCAGCCAAAATGGAAGATTTGTAAACCTGAATGCCACACTCAGGGTCCTGCAAAAATATCTCAATCAAAATTTAATATCCAATGTAGTCCAGGGCTACCCATTCATTGGCGACTATGGATCATGTCATCACACCACCACCAACACTGTAGCGTTTATGCACCAGGTTGTTTTTTGCAATGCTGTTACTTTTATGGTTACGATGTAAAGAAATGCAAATGTTCCAAAAAGTGATTATCACTTTTTGGCATTAGCTTTCCAAAAAATGGGGTGAAACACAGTTCAGACATGATTCAACAAGGTTATTTTTTTCACCTCTTAATTTGCATAGGCTTTGCTCATAATAAATGAAATAATTAAAAAAGGCTTTCTGTGTTTTTTCCGGCAATGCTTTCTCACAGAAATGTGCTTACCAAGAGGTTACAAAGTAATGCACAGTTATGTGCATATCAATTTGGAGAATGTTCAGCTGACATAAGGTTGCAAACACACAATATTGTTTTATGTTTGCAAAAATTCAAAAATGTTCAGAGGAAAAAAAGGCCACTTTCAACACTGCAATAATGTCACATTTTTATTGAGAAATAAATTTTATGAGATCCACCAACAACACAGTTCCTCCCACAATGCATCAGCGATTTTGGTGAGTTGATTTGTGCTCACACGATTGTTTTTGTTTCTTTGACTACAACCAAGTATCTTTAACACTGATAAAGACAATCATTATTTTTAACATGCTCCATTTGAATTATGTACCAATTAAATTTATAAGATTTTTTTTCTTTAGATAAACAACATCTATGCTGCAAATCAACATTGAAGTTTGTCAACTACAAACCTCAATGTAGCTGACATTAGAAAACAGCCTATACAAGAGGGAAAAAGCACATTGTATTCTATTCCCAAGTATCACCGACATAATGGAGAGAGTATGTATAAATTATGTATAAATTAAAGTGTAATTTATTTGCCACTTATGACGAAAGATAGAATAACGCATACATCACTGCGTCTCATTACCTACTGGGTTGTAGCAAATGCTAAGACACCGTTTGCCCTCGTTCTGGTTTTTGCAACGGTCAAAGTTTTCTGGACAGCGCTGCGGTGACCTCTGAAACAAGATAAGGCCGATTTTGATTGAGTGCAGCTCAAAGTTCAAAACCCAATACTAATACTGTAACAGCACAACAGACGAAAGCCCTGCGAGAGGCACTGACGGTTTGAGTGTTCGCTAAACAGAAGGTCGGTGACCACATCCTCCCGTTTATTCCAGCCACAGTGAATAGGTTGTTTGCATTTGCATTCAGATAACTTCATAGTGTCTCTTCTATGAACAAAGATAACTGCAAAATAACAAATCAAATATGGAAACAAAAAAACAAGAAGACAATGACCTTTGATTTAACATGTAATGAAATAAGGCATGAAAAAAACCCAACACAGCAATTGTTCAACTGTTCAATTATTTATGACATTAAACTAAATTCATAAAAAGGCCTGAACTCTCTCTTTTGGTAATACCTTGAAGTTAAGGTCTAACCATTTGCTCAATCCTCTCTGAATCAACCACTGATCTCAGTTATCCAGACAAAAGCATATCTGGATCATATTCCTGGTATTTAAAAGGATACATTTTGAATCTCCAAGAAGCATCTATTAAACAGTCTTCAACATATATTATAGGCAGCAAGTAAATAAAGTCCATACTTAATAAAATGTCTAACCTTCCTATTAAAATATTGCATCAGCTGGGTGTACATGTATGTGCTAATAAAAATGAATACCACCCTTTTGTCATTGCTGTAACCTGTATTATTACTGCAGCTCCCGCTATGCTTCTTTGGCCATTTGAGGTAAAGTTTAACAACCAGGTAATAAACCTATAAAACTTATGTACATGCATATTAAACCAATAAAAAAAGAATATTGTAGTTCAGATAAACAGACCTTTATAGCCAACACTAAAATAATAAGTAACACGAGATGTTTTTACTTTAACTCCAAACCCTCTTTCACAGCTGCAAACAGTGGACAGTCAGGAAAGGAATGTGCTTTGGCTGTCACCAGACACTTTGGTCACTTCTGTGGGTTCTGAATTATAGTCATTAGTTTTGGCTCTACCTGTCCCACATGCCTGCAGAACTCAGTCACCAAGTCAGATAATCCTGAAAATATAAGAAATGTTTGAAACACGCTATATACCTGAGGGACCTGTATGGAATGGAAATCTCTTGGCTTACAGAAATATATCCTCTAAACATTAACATCAAAAAAAAATTTTTTTTGAAAAAGGTAAAGCATGTTTATTATATTTGGTCAGTTTCTATAACTGTTAAATATCTTTAGGGAGGAAGGAAAAAAAAAAACAAACATACATACATATCGAACTTGTACCTGCAGCGTAAGAAAATCTCTCATGGCAATACTGGGCAGCTTATGAAAAGATTCATTGTCATAACAAAAATATTAAGATTTTAACAAAGAAGCATAAACGAAATGAAATATAACAGAAGTGAACTAATGAAGAAAGCATGACCTCAACAAGAACAGGGTTGTAATACTAATATATGTAGTACCATTTTAATTAAAAAGCAATCAAAACTATCAGAGTCCGGTTTTCTCAGTTCCCCCACGCCCCCATCTTCTTGTTGAGCTCCTCTAAAAAGGGACAATGAATTACAGTGTGATTCAGCTGAAAAGGTCTGAAGGCACAGTGTTAGAACAAGTATTAATTTGATAAACATACAAAATTAGAACATCTGTGGTCCATTTAGGGTGAAGGAAAGGTTCCTTTTTTTTTTAAAAAAAAAAAAAAAGCTCATTCAATATTTATGCCAACGTCCTTCCCAGGAAGGAAATGACACAAATGCTTTCGAGGAGGAATGCATTTGTTTCCTTATTACCGTTTCTGCATAGGAACTTAGCATTAAGTAGAGAAAAAAGCAGAAAATGGTGGCAAACACAAACAGATGGGGATGGATGAGGATGCAAAAAAAACAACAACAACATATGTCTGCAGCACTGGCGGAGAACAGACACTTCAAACTTCATCTGAAGGAATCTTCTTCAGCTGTTTAAAGATCCTTATTTAGTCCTGATCAGAAGGAGCTAGACTCCACATTAGATTGTCCCTGCTGGTTAGTTCAGGCATAGAACTCCTTGGTGGGCGCTTTGTGGTAAGCTGTTGCAGACATTTTGGTGTCTCCCAAATCGTAACTTCCTTCGTCCTTCTTCTTCATGCGGTAGGCGAGGAGGAGGAGGAGGGAAATGGCACAAAGGAATCCGACCACTCCGCAGGCAATGACAGCTGAGGACAAAAAGGATTTTTTTAAAAATCGACTTTATTTGCAGCCTTAAACTGTTACAAAGTCATCTTTGAAACAAAAAAATTCAGAGCCTTTTATGAATTATAAATCTGACTAACTTATAAAACCTATCCTCACCTGCAAGAACCTCTGTCCTCTCCCACAGATTCTCAGAAGTGACTTCCTGTGGAGAGTTGAGCTCGTTCCGCCGGCTGTTTCGTCCGCCTTCAGGAAAATTCTCACTTTCAACTTTGATCAAGACTTTGGTGTCCAATAGGATCTCTTCATTCACAGGAGGGCTAAACTCAGTAGTCACATCGACTGGACTGGCACTGACACTGGTACTGGTACTGGTACTCAGGCCTTGGCTAACAACATAGTTGTTTGTGGAGTCTGCAGTCTGGAGTGACCAAAGACATGACATATTTGAAAACAAACTTGACACAATGTCTAGTTTTATTGCTTTTAATTAGTGTTCACATACCGCACAGTGCAGTAATTTACATTTCATCAATGTTCAACAAAAAGAATGAAACAATGAAACCTTTTCAAATTGTAAACAAAATTGCTTCAGATGATTTTTTTTTAATGTTTGGTTTCATTTTCCCATTATACCACATAACAAAATACATAAACAGTACATTAATGCAAAAACAAAAACCAGAGGTACTGTGGGTCAGTGACTGAATGTGTGTGACCATATATAAGTGTGTGTTTACATAAGCAAATTATAGCTGATTAAAATAAAACTGAGATTATCATCAATGAAGGAACATAATAATAATAATAATAATAATAATAATAATAATAATAATAATCAGTAAAATTAAAATTGAAAAATTGTTTGTTGTACCTCAGTGTCATATGGTGTAGGTTCTGGATCGGCAGCAGAGCTCACAGTTGGCTGTGGTGGAAGTGGCAGCAGCTCTTTGTAAAGGATGCTCTCAGTGATGTTCAGGAACCTGAATAATTCGTCTTGATCTGACAGGATACCGAAACCTGTGTCGAAAGTAGATATTAGGTGTAAGACAGAATTCAAATTGAAACTATTGAGAGAAAGAGTCAGCGAGACTTTCAGGGTGTTGACAGAAAGGCTTAAAACATAACAGTAAAGTTCCTCTTGGACCTCACTGCTTTTGTAAAGCTAGCAGTGCTAACCTCAGGTGATGTAAACAGCTTAAAATGTCATCAGAAATCAGAATCTGCTTAACTACAGTAAATGACTTCATTTGATGGGCAATAAAAAAAGTTACATTGGAATAAAATGCTAATCCTAAATATTTCATGTTACAGTTTTGGAGTAATAATCTTATGTTGAACCAAGGATTGGTATTTATTGTATTGTTTATCGTGAGAAATTTCCAGTCGTGACAAAAATTATTTATTGTGACAGCAATAATTTCCAATTAATGATGTCTCAAAACCCCAAAGGCTGACGGTAATGTTCGTTTTACAAGGAACTACCAATGAATATAAATGAATTCAAAAATATTATTACAGTAAATGCAGATACTCTGTACCATTGAGTGATTAAAAAATACATGAAAATCACACTTGTTTTTATAACTGGTGCCCTGAAGAAGTCTATACTTTAGTTTTGCATGTTTTTTAATAGCAGTATTTGCATTTGCGGAGCTTTGGCTGCAGTGTTGTGAAGTCACAGCCATGTTTGTAATTCTCTAAAAAGGATTGCAAAGAAATTGGAAATATCTTTTTATTGTCACTTTCATCATTATTACAAAAAAAATGTATCACCCTTCTCTCTGCCAGGATATATATATATATATA
>NW_006800212.1:428978-467054 GCF_000485575.1 Poecilia formosa | reverse complement strand
TTTTTTATTTTTTTTACTGTAAATTTAAAATTTGCATTGAAATATAATGACCAAAATAAGCCACTCTTACCATGGTCTCCAGACCCTGACCCAGAGCCAGATCCATCATCTTCACCATCTTCATCGTCTATGGGGACGTCACCTGATCCCGGTTCCTCTATGTAAAGGTCATCTGCTTGGGAAGTAGTTGACTGGGATAGGACAAGGAGCTGGAAGACAGAGGAAAAACCGTACTGTAATTTAAGGGGGGAGACATACAAAGAAAGACAAAAAAGGAAACGAGAGACACTGATGCACATAAATTCACACTTTCAGAAATCCACCCACTAATTGAAACCATGTGAAAACCTCTGCAGATCTAGAGTAAGACAATACCCCTCGTAACCAGTGATGTATGCAGGCCAAATATGCTGAAAGTGTGCACTGCTGTCTGTGAGAGAAACCACGGTGTGAGCTGCAGCCATACCATTGTATGAGTAGTTGGCCTAAGCTGGATTTATGCTCATTTCATGTGTCATGAATGTAATTTGTGATACTCCCCAGAGCCAGACAGCTGAGAACAAAGTGTTTTCGAGAGGAGTGGGAGTGAGAGAGAAAGAGATAGAGCAGCTTCAAAGACAACAGACAAAACAGACAAAGTGCATACACACGTTAAAAAGGTTACTGCCGTTGCTCTGGATACCCTCCTAGCAACCCGGCGCTACACAAATGTGACGTGCTGAAAACCATTGAGAAACTGCACGCAAAGCCCAGTCAGCGAGGAGCTGAGGCAACGAACACACCAGGCAGGCAAAATGGAAAACAAGAGAAGCCTGATAACGACCGAAATGTAAAAAAAAAAAAAAAAGTGAAGGAGAGAGGGGAATCACACAGTTGGTGTTAAGACAGAAAGACACACACAGACATGGATGAATATGGTCCTTTGAGACTTCAGCTATGTCTGGTATGTATACTATGCTTCCACTAACACAGGTGCTGAGAGACTTAGAGAGGAGAAAGCCTGAAGAAAGGAAAGGGAGGGAGCGGAAGAAGAGAGACAGAACAAGTTATTTGTCTGACAAAACAGGTGCCGAGGATAACAAAAGGTGTGAGATAAGGTGACCGATTCAGTTTTACTACGACTACTGTTTACGACTCAAAGTTAGCATTACAAAGAGATCATCAGCATCAGCTTTAGGGAGAAAAATCGAACACACGGTTGAATAAACTCACTACAACGGTACATTTCTATCATATGCTCTTGCTTAAGGTGTTCAATGGACCAAGTTTACAAAACAATGAACTGTTTCTGCCCCTATTAGCTGTGGCTCAGATCTCTTACAGACAAATGACCCAGCTGAGGTAAAGCTGAAGCAGACCAAATGTGCTCACACTGTGGCAGCAGAGAAAATTTCCACCCATTTCTGAAGGCAGCAGAAGAAGCTAATGCACAACATGGCTAAACAACAGAAGAGGCTTCTGTTTTTAGCCAACAATTACAAATCCAGATGATGAAAACTTATGAGCAAACACAAAGGACTGAACTTTTATCCTATTCCAACAGATACTGCCAACAATTAGACCAAATGGCTTTAAATTTAGAGTCTGCGCTGATGAAGAAAGATAGTTGTTTTGGATTCACCTCCAAGCTCCAATTGAGGCCAGACGTCAGTTGTTTAAACTGATGTCTGCTGCACAGCGAAAAGAGCAGGTCACGCCCACCTCTACAACGGCCTCCGCACGGCCCTTGGGATTTTTCCACATTTACTCACGGGACAACTTCAAAGTGTCTCGTTGAGATCTGAAGTAATAGATAAACAAGACGTGGCGCAGAAATGTGAAATGAAAGAAAGACAACTTGCTTTTAATTTTTTATTTTTTTTCCCAAACAAAAATCTGAAAAGCTTGCATTTGTACTCCGCCCCACTCAGTCACTACTTTATTGAACCAATTACAGCTGCAAATCTTTTAACATGCGTCTCCACAACAAAACACGGTTGTTCCCCCTTTTTTTCCCTGATGTAAATTCATTCAGGCTCACACTTATGGGATATAGAGGTCATAACAGCAAGTTTCCAAATCTTGCCACAGCCTCCCAAAGGCATTCGAGTCTAGAAGTTACTGGGCCATACCAACACATTAATTGGTTTAAATCAAAACCATTTAATCAGAAATCTAGCTGTAGGGACACTCTTCTGCTTGAGGATGGATCCCCACTCCTTTTTCAGCATTGCAACACAACTTCTTTTCTAGGATTTTTTTTTTTTTCCTGAAAAGCATGCCCACACCATGATGCTGCCATCACTGTGCGTCACATTGAAGTTTTGTGACAAAAAAGTTGATTAAGTTCTTAGATTATTAAGAATGTGTCTGCATACATTCTTTATAGCAGTGAGTTGGCTGCATCAATGAAAAGGCCTTCTAAAAGCGCAATAAGTTTGGATTTAATCTGGGCTTTAGTGAATTAGCAGCTAAAGTTGGGAACGTCATGACTCAACATCAAAAAGGACGATAATCGTAGGTTAGTTGCAACTGATATAGAAAAATAAGATAAAACTTATGAAAAGTTAATTTTCATACAATCATAACATCCCTCCTTGCTTAATGCTTTTTCCTATTAATTGAACAAAAAAACAAAAAAATCGTTGAAACACAAAAGCCAAAATGTAACAAACGAGCTCAACACTCTGAGCTTTCCTCGCTAGAGATAGGTTGCGTGTCAGAGTTTACTGGTAGATGTGACACAAAGGTCAAACATCTGGAAAACACACATATGCAGCATACGTAGCGTATACACTGGTGTGGTTTCCTAAAGCTTTATCAAGCCGAAGACAGTTTACTGGAAACAGCTGGAGCGGGGCAGTGCAGCTATTTAAACATTCAGTGGGGGTGAGTGTGTTAGAAGAGTGCGTTATAAAATTTAGCAACCCCCTCCCATCGTGTGTTTCTGGGGATGATATGTAAATATTTCTCCTGGGAGATGGGAGCCAGTGAGTAGAGACAAGCGAGAGATTGTGTAACAGGCCAAAGCACACAGAAGAGCCTGTCATCGCCATCGAGATACCTGCTTTACACAATGCTGTGTAAAGAGGGCGCATGTTTGATCAAGGCAACACAGAACAGAACGTTTGACCACCTCAACATGAAGCCTGCGTCTTTTTAACAGCTTCAAAGGTGTCAGAAATAAACAAATCTGAGCTTTTCTGTTGTAGCTCAGCAGGCCTTCGTGATCTTTAAACTTTAGAGTGGAGTTTCCAGACATCTAACTGTGACTTTATCTGTCGCGAAGGGGTTCAGCATGGAGATAACGACAGAGTAACACTGTAATGCAAAGGTCCTTGTCCACGCATTGGGAAAATCATTAGAATGTTTTTGCTACGGGAAGAAAGGAGGAAGAGGGATCCTCAAAAAAAAAACAACTAAAACAGCTTAACTTAAATAGTCTGACCCAATAAACTTCGGTTTACTGGGTCGGACCTGGAGTGGTCGTCTTATCTCTGTTCAACAATGCCGTGACTCACACTGTTAAAACCTGAAACTGCACCGACGCAGCACATCGCCACAAGCGATACCAGCCTACTTTTATTTACATTTCATTATGTCTGATTTTACTGCGCAGTGGAAGAGTAATTTCACAGCCACATGTGCGTTTTGGGAGCAGGCTTTTTAAAGCGCCATAAAAAGACTCATTAAAACCAGTGTGACAATGTGTCACTGTCTTTCTCCTTCCTTGTGTGGTTCGGCGGAAAACTGCGTGTGCTCCACGCAGTAACGTGCCTGCCTGGACAAGCCCAAAGGGACTCGCTGTGAGTCATCCATCCAGAAAATGACACAACTACCGGCCCACATGCTGGCATGGACCAAACGCCCGCTTCGACGTTCTGCTTTCAGAGGAGAGCAGCGTTACCGGCTGACGAAGCACTCGCTCTTTAGCCAACTCAACCACACAAGGAGAAGCATAGTTTGGAGATATATATATATTATATATGTGATGCAACTCATCACACCCAGCAATTTAGGCCTGGAGCCTGTATTAGAGACATGAAGTAAGGAGGAATCTGAGCAGAATGGTGAAATAAGTATCGGCCACCATTCTGGGAAGATAATGTTTCTGTTGCCTCTGAGCAAAAAAAAAAAAAAAGAAAAAAAAAGAAATACAATTAGAGATACTTTTTTGGGTGCGGGGAGAATACAAGGTTTTCATTTTCTTTTTGGTCTGGTTTTCAATGGGTTTTGGTTTCCCGAGAACTGTAACAAATGATAGAGAAAAGAAATCCTTTACTGGAGGTAGGAAGTTAATCCCCATTTCGATGCATATGACTCCCAACACCCACTTGATTCCAATGAAGCTAAAATGTGTCAATGGTCAACGTTCACCTGGCTCCAGGTGATTTGGTTTTTCACCTGGAACCAGAAATAAACATATAAAAACAGGTGTTTTTTTATTATTATTATTATTTTTGGTTTTAAAATACATAATAATATAGATACTTTTTCATTTTTGGTTTGATTCTCTTTTGCATTCTTCTACAAAGAATCACTGATAAAGAAAAAATGAAAGCTTGTTCATTTTCTCACCCAAATTTTCCAAGCAAAATATATGCTTAAACTAGTCCCTCCATGATGTTGCATGTTTTCTTTTTTTTTTCTTCTTATGATTCTTGCAATCTAAAATGATAGATTTTGTGGCACCTTTTTCAAAGGTTTGTGGTCAAATTTCTTAAGGCTTTATTTATGCCATATTTATGTCTTACAAAAAGCTGACATGACTTTTCCCTTCTCTCTTTCTCATCAAGTTAAATAAATCCGTGTAGAGGTGCATTCATTTTGTAGTAATTTTCACTTCATTTTAGATATGTTTTTTTTGTGATCTTTATTTACAATATTTGTTCTGTAATGAAACAAAGAAGCAGGACAGCACCTTTTTGATGTACAGAAGAAATAGTGCTTCCTATAATCACTATGTTCTCAGATTCATGTGCCTTTCTGGGCCTATGATGGAAAAAAAATATATACTTCTCTTTGCCAATGGATTTGTTTTTACGATGTAAAGCTATACTCGCACTGCAAACTTCACCACAGAAAAAAAGAAATAGCCCTTTACAACAATTTATTTGGACTGTGTTACGTTCATTTTGAAATAGAACTTTTGTTATGTCGTTTTTATTACTGGTTTCCAATAAAAATATCCAAAAATCAAAACACACAGAAACAAAAATCAAAGTACATGCAGTTGGCTTGCGTGGTTATAGAGTGAGAATAGTGGGGAGCCTCAGTCATTTTTTTCTTAATTCAATAGACCACCTTGATTTTTCTGTATTTGAGATACAGTTCAACATTACGGGGGTCAAGGCTGATTCCCAGTGATTGATTGTTGCATCTATATTTGCATTTAAAATGAATTTAAACAGAACTTCAATAACTGGATGGGAGAACAAACTCAACAATCGGGGTTGAGACTACCAGAGGTTTCACAAATCAACAAGCCTGGGGTCTTACAATCCTCCTCAAAAATGAGGCTCTGTTAAAAATAAAAGAAAACTACAATGTGTATTCATGTTTATGAATGCATATATAGTTTTTTTTTCCCCCAAGGCTACTTTGTGACTTGGTAAACTCAAGAAGTTTGGCAGCCACTGATCTACAGAATGGGAACAAACAAAACAAAAATCCAAACAGTATATCCACAACTCTAAGTCTTGCTCCCCACCCCTCATTTACCAGAATGGTCTCAAGTTTCAGCTCCCTTTCTTTCACAACATACAGTCCATAAATCTTAAATAATCGTTTTCTGGAGTCTGTGGCTCTCACTCTGGATTTTTTTTTTTTTTTTAAGTCAGGTCTTGTAAACAGGTTATTATTTTTAACACCTAACACAACAAATAGCTGCGATTTATCCTGTTATCTCCAAGAAAATTTCAGACTATGGACCTGGCACAGATGTAAAAGAATCCTGGCCAAATATTGATATTTCTCTTCAGATTTCAACTTTTTTTTTCTTTTCTTTTTTTTTTTAATCTAATCTGTGTATTAAAATCGAAGCCCAGGTTAAATGGGAGTTCAGATCTCAAGCTTTTGGTTTAAATGTCAAAGCTTTTGAGCCGGAGGCTAGCCAGACTTGTGAACTTGACACCAGCTGGTGGAAAGCTTTAACTTGGCTACAATCCACAACATGATTATCAGCCAACATCTGTGTTAGTAACTGCAATTTTCACATTACAGCTTGATAATGTCATCCGTGTTTACGTTTAACTTAATTATTTGTGGCACACTTTTGATTTAAAAAAAAAATCTAAACATGAGATTGTATAAAATAAACAAAGACAATGGCAAAACAACTTCGAACAACATGAAAATACACTTTTGAGAAGATCTGGAAAATGTTGATAATTCTTCAGGAGGAACGTTAAACGAAAAACAACAAACCATCTGAACAAAAACAAACATTATGGGAGTTTTCCAAACGCATTTTTAACGGCTGGAAAGTAGCTAAACTGGTCGTGAAATGAGAACAAAAAATTAAGTTTGTCATTAACTATGTGAGCGAACCCACTGTGAAAGCAGAACCCAAAATAAAAGCTCGTTACCTTGTCGCTGATAAACCCAGTCGCCAGCGCGACGAGGAAGAAAAGCCACAGATTCTTCATCTTGACGACCAAACAACGGAAAAAAAAAATTGTACAAGGAAAAATATTTTACAATTGAAACCACAAACCGAAAAAAAATATAAATAGTTAAGATAACTGATAAGAAAACAGAACTGTTCAAAATTTTCGTGACGGTTTGATGGAAACGTAGTTTGCTTAAATCTCAGATCCGTCGGGAACAACTCCCAAGCTCGGTGTGAAAGCAAAGTTCCACTGTGGAGATGTTTAGACTGGCTACGCAGCGTGGCTGCGCAATGACGTCAGCGCGGCGTGACGTTCATTCATGAAGGTGATGGGTTGGTTGGGGGGGAAGCTAAAGGGGAGTTTGTTATTCTGAGACTGGTTGTCGTGACAACGCATTTAATTTTGTGGTATTTTAAAATACGTCTTTTCTACGTCGCCTCAGTTGTATTGTCTTTATTTTCATAAGTGAAGTAATACGAGCTTTTTTGCAATCGTTTAAGTGAAGTTACCTGCTTATGGGTCTCGATCGTTTCAATAAAGTATGAAACAACCCAACTGTTTGAGTAAAAATATCTATAAAGACATGTTTGATAATAATAATAATAATAATAATAATAAATAAAATAAATCTCTCTGCGCCTCTTACAGCAAAAACAGAAAATTCACAAAACAATCATAAGTCAGGCTGGTTTGTGACATTGTGTTGCATCTCAGATAGATGGAGCAAGGCGGTACAGTCTCTGCACCCAGCTTGTGCCCTCTAGTGAAGAATGATAGTTAAAACAGAGAAATATAGAAGTTAAGAAATGAAAAATGCGGAAAAAAAGAGCCCTTTTGGCTTTATGGCAGATTCCCGAACTGATAGGTGTTAATAATGTCATTTCTCGTCTGTGTTGATTTTTGAGCTATTTCAGCCTACTTCATGGTTTGATTTAAGTAATTTTTTCCAATTCTAAAGGTCTGTTAGTAATCCAAGTGAAACATTGTAATCTCAGTTAATTGTTTAACAAGGGAACAATTACATGATAATAGGAAGGTTGAATAGATCTTTTCTCTAAATAAATCATTTGAAAACTCAGGTTATCTTTGGTATTGATATGTTTAATATAAAACTTTATATTTTTAACCAAAAAGCTAAACCAAAAGGGCAAACAATTCCCCCAATCACTGTAAACCAAGTGAAACAAACCATTAAGACATTAGCTGCTGATGCATTAAGTTACTGATAGGATTTAGTTTGTCAAAATCAAGAATTTAACATCAAAAATACTTGAACTGAAAACCCAAATACCTAGTACAGCTAAACTTTTTTATTCAGACCTTCTTAATGGTGTAAATAATCATGTAAGTATATTTATGACTTAGTTACCTAAAGTCCCTTTGTTTGGTGTTAAGTAATAAATAAATCTCACTAAATGCTGTTGACAAAACCTACAAAAATCAGTGCCAATTATTATTTCATAGGTTTGAAAAGCAAAAACAGTGAGGCAGTAATACTTTTTGCAGAGGGGCTTGCAATCAAACCAACTTTTGAATAGTATGTTTTACTGTTTTAATAGATTAGATCTTTGGAAAAAATCCTACTAACTGTAGTTTAAGAACTTTCATCCTGAAGGATTCAAATACCTGCAACTTTCATGCTCAGTCGCCGAATTACCTTGTTCAGTAAGAGGTCATTTTCCTCCCCAATAATTTCAATTTGTGCTTCACGTTTCAGGTTTAAAGTGATAAAACCTCTTAATTCAAAGGGATTTGCATGTTTTCACTGATGTTTCACCATTAAAATTCTGAATAGGATTAGTGATAGAACAAAGTCAATAGCAGCATGAAGTCTTAAAGCATTTCATGCAAGTACTGCGATCATTTTTTTCAACACAGGACAAACTAGTTAGACCGCTCGGCCATTATTTTAAACGGAAATGACACGGACCAGTTGTTATGCATCAGTTAATTTTAATGACACATGTTGGCAACCACAGAACATACCAGATTATCAACTCGCATCACTCTTTCCAAAGCAGTGCATGCCACACTGTAAGAACTCTGGTTTAAATTCATAGCCATTCTTTATGCAAAGTTGGAGGCTGACTTTTAACTTTAAACACATATTAAAATTTCACATTAGAATAAATATACATCTACTCTTGAAAAAGCCACTTTTTAAAGTACCGCTCCTTTAATGGTTTGGATGGTCATCTGTCTCAGGTCAGGATCTGCCACTCACCTTCCAAGGCTTTAACACCAGAAACAACAAAGCGATTTTCCGTAACTTTACTCTGAATAAAAACAGGTTGTGAACATATTCATTTGGAGGTCTGGAATAGCCAAATGATACAACAAAAACACAGAATAGTGTGGACACAGCCTCGACCGCTACTAGTACCACAAAAAAGGGGCACACAAAGGTGAGACTCATGGTGTCTTATAGGCATGGTGATAGGATCGTCTTCACAGCTGCAGGCTCTGGTCTGTTTTTTTTCCTAGGTTGAAACCAGGACCTCATCTGACTCCAGGCTTAGTATCTTGCGGTTTTACATTTCTTTTCCAAATGGAAGGAAACTGTGTCACAAACAAAACACAAATTAGCCATTACAACACAGTAACTTATAAGAGTTCAGACAGGGATTCACATACAGTATGTACAAATACACGCAACAGTACACTTTGAAATGTTTAAACCATGATCTTCAATGTATTTTCCTGGGTTTTTATTTGCTATACTAACGCAAAATTGTTTTTAAAATAAAGAAAATCTGATATAGCTAAATAAAATCCAGTGCGGCTAACTGCCATCAGAAGTCATGTAGTTAGTTAATAGAGCCCACATGTGAATAATTGACTTGAAGTTGGATGGAGATAGAGGGCTGGAGGGAAATACAAATGAATACTACTCTTTTTAGACTTAAATTTGTAAAACAGAATGTAGAAAAATGACAATATTAGATGAAATATGTCATAATTATTGCTTTGTGATAGTCTACCTCATTATAATCCAATAAAATACTCTGGAGAATGTGCTTGCGGCGTGACAAAATGCTTAAACGTACAACAATGCAGTGTAGTGGAACTGCAGAGTTTGGATTACCATTGATGGGGGATGTAGATGCCGTCCTAGAAACGATAAGAGGCGTCTCCATATTAAGCCGCTGCCCAAAAACATGAAGCCTGTTACCAGCCAGAAAGCACGAGGGTCCTGTGATGAACAAAGATAGACAGACACTTAACAGATAAACAAACAATTTGAACCATAAGGCATGATTAACAGTAGAATGACTTACATCTTCAAAGGCCGTCGTTAAATTCATTCCAAAAGCCACCCCGATGAGCCCAAACAAGGTCAGGGAGAAGGAACCCATAGTCAGCTGCAGATTCAGACGCATCATCACATTACGATGGCTGCAGCAGGAAATACATAGTTACATGCATAGTTATGTTACGTGAACTGTAAATATTTTCACAATTTTTCTGGAGAATCAAAGAAAGAATGGCAAAGTGGACAGAACAGCAGTTTCCAACAAGACCCTGACTGCTTACTGTGCCGACATGTCTCTTTCTCCGGACATGGTTGTACATATAACGTTTTCAAATAATGTCCAATCAGGGCATGTACCTGTCCAGGTTGATAAAGATGACACTCTCTGAGTCGTCTATCAGTCCCTTGAGCTCTCTGGTCTTGTTGGCGAGATCCTCGGCCTGTATGCAGTGAAGAGATTATGATCTGAACGCACGGTCATGGCCAAAACTGAAAACATCCTCTGTTTAATTAGGTTTCCTGTTTCAGAACAAACCAGAAATCATCTGGTCCGCCCTGAAAATTAAAGATAAGTGGATAAAATCCTAGATGAAAGCAGTAACCGAGATACATTGTGTCATTAACATGGAGTCGAGGTCTGAGCTTCGTTTTCCACAGAGCAACATCATCATTCTTTTTGTCTTCCGGGATTCATTTGTTGATTAGGATCTTTCGTCTTAGTTTCTCTTTGTCTAATCGTCTCACTCAAGAACATTTTACTGAACAGAACGAGATATTGACAGGTTCAGCCCAAACCATCATCCCTCCACTGCAGTTCTCAAAAACTATTAAAAAGTTGTTTTTGCCGACAGGCTGTGTTTAGTTTAAATCGAATACAGTTCTGTGAATTACAGACGCATCTTAAATTTGGAGTTGTCTGTTTAAGTGACATTCTTCTAATCATCACCTGAATCAGAGAAAGCATTCAAAAGCAAAATCGCAGCTTCTGGAAGAAACCTTAAAAAGAGACATATTTGAGTGATTACAGTACTGATTAATTGACAAGTGATAAGATCCCAACTGCTTGGAAATGTCATTTTAATCCTGTCCAGACTGCTGGGATACGTTAATGAACACCTAAATGCTTCAGATGAGGGGAGTTGGACTCATTCTTGAGGGCTTACAACTCAATACATGAATCTGAGTAGTCAGAAGGAGCTGTTTTTTTTTTCACAACAAGTTAATTAGTCTCAGGTTGTGAGTTGTAGTTACTCATAAAATATACCCTCATCACTGAGAAAAGTCATCCACATAATTGAGAACTACTAAACAAAAAAAGCTTTTTGAGCAGCTTGGAAGACAAATCCAATTTGTCAGCAAAATGTGCATTTCATTTGTCATTATTTGGCAACGCGAAAAGTGCTGCATGCTTTCTCACTACAGCTGACCCTCCCACAAGTGCAGCTGGTGCACACTCATCTTGAACTCATTGAATATGTAGTGCGACTGATGATCTATGAATCATCCACTACAGATATTGATTATTGGATGTAGCCTGCAGGTACTGAGTTGTGACATTTTATACACTTCATTCATGGCACCTGGCATCAGTTTAATTTTTGAAGCTGAGCCTCTTCATATGTGTCTCTATGGTGACACATCCAGCTCAGCTTTATTTAGCACTTTTCAGAAGAAATTATTTTTCCTTTTTTTAAATATAAATGTATCAAAAACAAGTTATACATGTAGAAGTCTATGAATTGTTAATTGTTTTTATTAATAAGCGATTTCCCCTCTGTGTTTTGCCTTTTGTTTAAAAGTAAATAAATCAAAATTTTAGTCCAAAAGACATTTGTTTTAACATTTATTATTACTGTTAAAAAGTCAAGTCAAGCCAGAGTTTATTTATGTAGCGCATTTACAACAGCCTCAGGTTACCAAAGTGCTTCCCAATAAACACAACATCACAGGTGGATAAATGATAAAATAGAAATAACATTAAATCTTTAAAAAAGCACACCTACCTGCATGTAGTAATTCTCAAGTAAAAGCTCCATCTCCTCACAGTGGTCGATACCCAAATTGCTCTCCTCACTAAAAGGCAGAAACAAACATACATATGTTTATCATTTAAGCGTAAAAAACATTTAAGGTGCGGCAAAATGAACCTCAGAGAGAAAGAAAATAATGCAATAACATATATTGTTATTGCATTAAAATGTACTTTTATTTTTCCAGTATCTATTATAAAATATTCACCGCTAGCAAAAATAAAAAAATTGTGGCGTCTGTATGTATTTGACCTTCTTTACGTTGACAGTTGCCTTCAGTCACATAATTGGTGAACATGGTCAAGCTCAGTTTAACATGGCAAAACTATAAACAGCGCTCAGGGTATCAGCAGGTTTCGACAAGTCAGATTTAAGACTTTTAAAGATCTTTTTTAAAGCTAGCGTGAATAAAATTCAAGACTGAAAAAACAATACGTGTAGGGGATAATTGGGGGATCCTGCTGGCTTGTATGGGCAAGCAACATACATACATGAGGGAGTGGCAAAAACAAACATCACCCAGTCAACTGGTGATATTTGCACTTACACACGATAGATGTAAGCTAGTAGCTGGTTACCATCCGCCTTGAGTCACAGAATGCAAAAATACAAAACAAAAGGTATTCTTTTCCTATGCCTTTTGTCAGTCTATCAAAAATAAAATAACATCCAATTAAATAGACTTGATTCCTGATGTGTGAAAAGAGTGAAAAGCCAACTTTGACTGTTTGCGATTGATCGAAGTGTTGTTGTTTTTTTTGTTGTTGTTTGCACAGAAACTACTTAACCACTGTCCTTTTAGAGCTCTCAGAAATTGATTTCAGCATTTAGAAACACAAATGAGATTACACGGGAACATACAAAATCCTTGGATCCGTCCATTTGGTGAGACACAATTGCTCAATCATCGCATCCTCGTCCAGGATTTTCAGCAAGGACTCCTTGAAAACTTTAATGTCTGTTTCCAACTCCGACAAGCTGCCAGAGAGAAGATAAGTCAAGTTAAAACATGAAATGTCTCAAGGTTTTGGGTCCAACTCTGCCGTCTGATTGGGCTCTTTACCTCTTGCTATTCTGCAGCAGAATATGCAGCTTACTTCTATCTGCAGAAACGATTTTAGGATCCACGAGCGACTCCAGGGTGTCCAGTATGCTCGGTTCGACATCGTTCAACCAAGTTTGCAACTTGTTTACCTGTTGACACAGATCTATGAGGACGCACGCACAAACACACGGTTCCTGTTATTTCAAATGAGAGCGTAAAGCGTGTGGAACCTTGTGCTGCAGGATGGCCTCCAGTGCTCTAAACTCAAAAGGCAGAGAGTGCGTCTGCGATGCTAGCTGAGGGGCGAGCTCCAGGACCAGCCAGCGTTCCAGACTCAAACCACGATAGTCCAGGACCAAAAGCGACTCTTGGGTCAGGATAACTTTCAAAGACTGAAAAGATAATATTTTGAATGAATTAAAACTTGCAATGTTAGTACATAAGATGCAGACACTTTTGTTTTGTTTTTTAAAAGGGGTTTTATCTGCATGTTGTGGATGTGTTGTAGTCTGGCCATATGTGTATTTTAAAGTCTGTCCTTTCAAGAGTTGACTCTGATCTGTAAATATTTGCAGCGAGCAGCCAGATCGATAAAATCTTACTGATCCTCTACAGGTCGGTGTTTAGGGCTGGGGATGTTTGCGAGCAGCATATTGGTGTATCTCGCTCTGCAGAAGTAGATCTGACAATTCTGATAAAGCACAGAGGGCTGTCAACACATCAAGCGAAGAACAAGGCGTTGTATCACAACTTTTGTTTCTTTTATCTATGTTAGGCTTGCAGTTGAAAGGTTATTATCCAATAATTTCCCTTGGCTGCAGGATGGTTGTGAAACTGCTGTTCCTTTGGCTGTTGTTCTGTCTGAGCTGGGCCCAGGAACAAAGGTGTCTGCAGTCCGCCTCGAGCTGCGATGAGTGCATCCAGGCCGGCTCTGGCTGTGCTTGGTGCAACTCCCCTCAAGCTCACATTCGTTGTGCGACAACAGAAAAGCTGCAGAGCACTGGCTGTCATGGGAGACACATTTATAACCCTTCTGGCAGCATCCAGGTGGTAAAAAATGATAGTGGGTAAGCATCCTAACTTATACAATAACAATAAGCAACTCTAATTGGGTTAAATGTTTATGGGTGCCCATGTAGTAGCAACAATGACTTCCTTTTGTAACTTTCCACTTGCACATTATAATAGTTTTCATGTTATTTACCTTTTAGAGTTCTTTAACTTTAATGTATTTTATTTAGATGTTGTGTGACGAATCAACATAAAGTGTAGCTACAGAAGATGGAAAGTGCAAATAAAAATCTAAAAGGTGTGGTGTGAATTTGCATTTGTCCCACTTTTTGCTGGCTGCTCTTAGTGTTTGTCGCTACCAGTTTTTTCACATCTTGACATTGAAGTGATTCCATATTTTTCTATGCAAAAGAGCTCAAGCTCAGTCAGACTGAATGCTTGCCGCAAATTCTCTGTGGTATTTAGTTCTGAACTGCGACTGGGCCATCCTACCGTACCACTATGGTTTGATCTGAACATTCCCACTGGAGCTCTCTGTCTTTTTGCAGATTCAAACATGATTATTTTTCGTGCAAGATTGTCTTCCACTTAGTTCCGTTCATCCTCTAGTCAACTGATCAACTTGTCTTTCCCTGCTGAAAATAAGACACTGCCACCACCATGTGCCACCAGGGTCATATTACATTCAGAGTGATGTACACTTTCCCAGAACACAGATGTGCATGTGGGTCAAAGGTTTAGCTTTGGTCTCATCTGACTATTGGACTATTGGAGGCCTTCACAGAAGTACATATCCTGAGATTACACACGCGTGAACTCTTGGACTTCTGGAAGGCAATTGGTTATACTATATTTATTTAAGAGTATCAGACTATATGACAGTGAATACAAAAGCAAACCACATTTTTCAGGTTTTATTTTGAACAACATTTTGAAAGCATCATTTTTCATCAAGGAATGACAGTATGACTTCTTCCAGAAGGGTCTGCAGGACTGACCCAGCAGATGCTGAACCTTTGCTCCTGCAGCCCCAGGAGGTCTCCCTCCACCTGAGGCCAGGAGTTAGGGAGTCCTTTCCTCTCACCATCTCCAAAGCAACAGACCACCCTACACCAGAGCCGATTATGGACCTCAGCAACGTGCCAGCTGGAGTTCAGGTCACTTTCAGCAGCATAACCAAAGGAAACCCGCAGCTCTTACAGGTCAGAAAGGTAATGCAGGATAATGTGCTGAAGACAGTTTAACTATATTCATCGCCATTTTTCAATGTAGGTGAGTGTGGAAGCTGCCCAGTGTCCCAGTACGAGTGGAGCCTCAAACCAGAACAGAACTGGACCCTGGTCCATTCTTATCACACCCAGAGGGTTTTCAGTGAGCCTCAAGCTAGAAATAACATTGCTGTGTAAGCTGTCAGAAAGCATCTCTGCTTATAACCTGGTAAAAAAAAAGTTTTGTTACTGAATTTATTCTGCTTCCCACAGGTGAGTGTAACTGCACTGGAAGCCATGAGGAAAACAGCCCTGCCTGCAGCGGCCAAGGGACTCTGGTCTGTGGCCAATGTGAGTGCTATGTGCCTTATTTTGGGAAACAATGCCAGATGAATGGCGACTCCATCTCACCACAATATGAAGATTTGTGCCGCACGGGCCCAAACGCCCCAGTCTGCAGCGGCAGCGGCATCTGTGTGGAGGGTTTCTGTGAGTGCAACAGGCGGGCAGATCCAAAAGAGACGTACAGCGGACGATACTGCGAGTGCAGCAACTTTGACTGTCCACACCATAACAACAGGTACAGAACCACAAGAAAAAAAAATCACAAAGGTCTCCTTTCATCAGTGTCAAACACATTTTCAATGCATTCCTTATAAAGATGTGCAAAAAGGAAAGAAAATATGGTGATATTTTACCATTGTATCATAATGTCAAGTCGAAAATGATAGAAAAATACTAACTTTAACTTCAGTGTATGATTATTTTTAATAAAATCCCCCTGCAATCAATACTTTGCTCAACCTTTTGCCTACAGGATGGTGCTGAGTTATCTCCTATAACATTTTCCAAGGTTGGAGCATACAGAGGGAGCCAGGGGGGTTACTATTGCTCTTTGAACAGTCTCTCTAGATCACAGGTGTCAAACTCCAGTCCTCAAGGGCCACTGTCCTGCAGTTTTTAGATGTGCCACAGGTACAAAACACTGGAATGAAATGGCTTAATTACCTCCTCCTTGTGTAGATAAGTTCTCCAGAGTCTTGTTAATGACCTAATGATTCTATGCAGGTGTGGTGCTATATCTGCAGCCTGAAGCTATTAAGCCATGCACAGTGGCTTAAACTGAGCTGCGTTTTTACATGTAAAGGTAGTAAAAAGGTTGTAGGAGTTTTTTCTCTTATCATGGCATGTCAGCTTAAGAGTTTCTACAACAGAATAATAGTAATTGCACAAGGAAGGAAAGAATGGTCGTCTTTTTCCCCTTAATTTTCTACAAACACAGAAAAGGTCTCATCAGAAAATCATTCTTTCTGTTACTGTGTGATGGTCTTCTTTGTTCTAAAGCCCAATAGAAGAAATTAAGTTGTGGTACTTTTAATTAGCTATAAAATAAACTAATTTTATTCGGTAGACATATAAAAAAACTTGAAAGCTGGTCCATTCTTTATAAGGTCATGAAGGTTTTGCAGCTCTGGTCAGATTGAGGGATAAATGGCTCTTTAATAAGCTGTTTTCTGGCCACAGACTACATTGCGTCAAGTTGAGTAGTGGATTTCTCTCCATTTCTCACCGTGAGATGATTTTAAAGTTTGTTTTGTTTTTACACATCTTTACTAGGCCTGAAACTAAATGTGTCTGCCACTGTAATTTTAGAACCGATGCCAAACAGCACTGACGTCAAAACATTTCTATTTACCAGACTCTGCGGAGGTAATGGGAGGTGTGAGTGTGGGAGGTGCATGTGTAACAGTGAGTGGATCGGCAGTGCCTGCAGCTGCTCCATGGAAACCGCTTCCTGTATGGCCAAAAACCAAATGCTGTGCAACGGCAGAGGGGTGTGTGAATGCGGAAAGTGTCATTGTATACCTCCGTATGTCGGTGCGACCTGCGAGGACTGCCCTGATTGCGTGGGTTTGTCAGGATCATGCTGCGTGTATGGAGTGCCGAGCGTTTCGAACCGGAGCAAAAAAGGACACGTGAGAACAGATATTTATCTTAAACCACCTCAATGGTATGAAATGTTTTGTGTGCACCTCTGTATGGAAGAGTAGAACCAGCTTCTTACTGAGATGTTAGTTTGGATCATATTTAAATAACTTGAATCTGTTTTTTTCCCCCAGCTGCGACAGACAGTGTGCCCACCTCAATGTTGAAATTGTTGAGACAAAAGATGAGCTTCAGGGAAGACTCTGTAAAATGAGGACCGCTGAGGACCTTTGCTACTTCTTCTTCTCAATCCTGCCCTCTAGTGGACAGTTTGCTGTTGCTCGAGCTAAGGAGTGTTGATCAACCATCGCTCTTGATGTTTATCTGTCACACTGTGCCTGTTTGGACAGCCCAACACTAATAAGTCTATTTACAGTATCTCTAATTTATTTTTCTGTTTTCTGATGAACGTGATTAGAAAGAGAATGTCAAGAAATAAGGAAGAGAACGTACGCCCATCCGTATGATGATGCAGTTGTTTCTGGTGCTGAGGCTGGTGCTGTGTTGGAAGCGAAGGTCTCTGGCCTGAAGCTGAAGCTCCTGGCAAAGTTCTGTCTTCTTCTTTTCTGGGAAATAAAAAGGCATCACAGGAGAAATGTCTGTTATCAACATTTTATGCCTTTTAGCAACATTTTTATGCTTCGTAAACTGGTTCACATGTTGGGATTTTACATGGAGATAAACACAAAGTAGAGCAAATGAGGAAAAAAGAAGGGTTTGTGTGGTTCCATTTAATATCAAGTAATAAGTGTACAAATGCAAATATACTCAAATAAACTAAAATCTAGTTTCTTATAAAACATTGTAAGAAACTGGTTATTTTATAAAGAAGCTTTCTGCCACAGGACATCCTGACAGGAGAATATGGAGCAGATCTACCCACATAAGACCAATATTTGAGATTTTGGACAGCACTGAAAATGAAATACATCATCGTCATTATTGTGAAACACAATGATGGCAGCATTATGCTGTCCCAGCTGACTGAAATGTACAGCCAAAGCTACAATAGAAATGTTAACAACCAAAGAGTATTCATGTCTTTGAATGAAAATGTAGAACCTGCAGCTCCCAGGAGTTCTCCAAATAATCTGACTGACCTTTAGCTCTTTTGTAAAGGAGAATGTCCAAAAACACTGTAATGACAGGTGGCTCTATATGGTGTTGACTAATTTTCCTTCCAACTTCCAACTACACACTATTTTGTGTTGATCTATCACACAAAACCCCAATAAATAAAACATGTAGAAGTTTGCGGTAATGAAACACACACAAAAAGTTCAGAGGTATGTATGATTTGTGTTTCTGGCTTAAGAAGTTTATACAGCTGGTATATTTAAATGACATATGAATGATACAAATCTACGAACCAATCATCAGTCTTGGTTGCTGAGATTTTCTTACACTTACCAAACGATGTCACATTTCCCTCCAGATCAAACTTCATCTGTTAAATAAATGGGACATAAAACTCTTTAATGACATTCAGCAGCCTGGATGTAAACAGACATTTAAATCCATTTCACCACTGAACGTAAGAAACTTCAAGGTCTTCTGTAAGTCTGATATCTATGAAATCCAATAGTCTGAGAGTTTTGTTTTAAAGCGTCATAATATCAAGTTTACCAGTGAAAACATAAGCAACAGCAGTAATACCAGTTACACAACTCTTCGGAGTCGATTATCTCACCACATTGAAAGTCGGAGACACAGTGGACAGAGGGGCATCAGTCACGCGGCTGCGCACAGCGGACACTGGTAAAAGAAAAGCAAAACACAACTACACTTTAAAGACAACACTTTTTTCATTCTTTGGCTATAAATATGCAACAATGTCCTGATGCCTTTTCAATCACGGCAGTAACAAAATATGACCTTTTTGACAAACAGAATCTAAATAGCATCACATTTTGTCACATCAGTCCGTACCTTCAAAACAAAGAAGAATTCAATCTTTTTCTTGACTGACTAAAATGTTGAAATACTGGCGACATACTGGGTGCTGTTCATTTTATAAAGGACTTTTCTGTCTCAGGACATCCTGGACCCACCATGAATCAGTTCATACTCACTTTGATAACTTTAAAATGTTTTTATAGTCAACTTAAAGTCTGCTGTATACAAATGTGGTTATGCCTCTCCAATAAATGACTATTAAACTAGTAACCAACAGGATGTCTCTCAGAGTGGCTTAGGTCTGCATAATAAGTACCTGCAGGTAAACATGAGAATCAGACTTATAATAAATGTAAAAATAGGTTAAAATACAATACCACATATTACTACATATACAGATTTTATGATTATCAATCTCCACAATACATCAAAGTACATAACTAACAAGACAAAATAAATTGATTATGCTATGTTAGGAACATATGGGCTTAAAATACCATACTAACAGGTGTAAAAAGGCAACAGCTGGGTAAAAAACAGGGGTAGAATCTGGTGAAGAGGTAAAGTGACCCAGAGCAAATCATTCACCGACAAACGATTGTGAAGCTTTGTCTTTTCATCATTCTTATCTGCGCCTCCTTCTTCAACTAAACAATTTGGGTTATGTAATCCAACAGCAAACGCAAAGCTAATTGCATGCATATGTGTGGAATACTTGTTGTTGTGGTTAATAACGTCACATTTTTCCAGTGGTGTTGACAATAAATAGGAAAAGTTGTCAACACCAATCTGTCACAAAGACCCAATTGTTTCCATCTCTTCAGTTGTATCCATGAAACCCCCAAACATAGCACAGTTTGGCAGACACATGGCATGCTAGCTACAACGAGGTAAATCCTGAAGAACTACAAGTTGAAAACCAGCCATATATGAGAGGATCAACTCTGAATTTATTTATGTTTTTCCTCAAATACATAACCATCAGTCTGTTGTGAGTAGTTCCATAAAGCCTGACACCTTTTCTGTTTGTCCACGTGTAGCTCACTTTTCTTTATTTTCAACTCACAAAATAAAGTTGGAAACCTGAATGGACAAAAGGTAAGAGAGCAAACGAAATTCTAAACAACATATGAAAAAAAAATTCTAAGATCTACAAAGCAAAACGTTTTTAAGCCAATACCAGCTATAAGATACCTTAGACATAACAGAGGTTATGTCTAAGGTGTTACAGTTACCTGTAACTAAAGTGATTTAAGCTAATCTGTGCAAATCTTACCAGGCCAGGCCGCTCCTCCTCGCAGCAGGATGTCCTTCGTGAGCCCAGTAGACTGACACCTCCTATGGAGACTTCTTAATAACACTGGCCTCTGATAACACGTGGAATTACAGCCAATATCCCCGTAGCTCCTGCTGAGCAAGCTCGCCTTTCTACTACCAGCTTGCCTCAGCTGGTGTGTGACTGTGGGTCCATTGAAGAGGATCAGAGTTTGACTCCCACCAAACGGTGAGCAGAAGGAGCTGAAAACTCGTTTTCTAACAGATGACATCCTGGAAGAGTTCATGCAGCCAGCAAACAGTAGCAGTCGGTGCAACTTTACCTCCATCACAGCCAAACACAGACTGAAGGAGTCTGAAAAATGTTACTGGAGAAATACACACATGGCAGCATCAGCCTCCATAAAAAAAGAGTAATGAAAATACTTGAGTCATCTCCCGAGTTGTCCAAACTCGTATGAGCCTACAGGCTCGCGGGCAGCAACAAGAGAGGAAGGTCGTAGCGATAACTTTAGATTAAACTCAGTTAATGTACTTTTCAGCAGTCTCTCTGTACCTGTTGAACTGGTTAACCTTCCTCTCAATGTTTTCACAATGTGCTCTGGACTTCCGCTTGTACCGGCTAACTCTTCGTATGTACGTTTTGTCCGTTCTGAGAAAAAACTAAACCTCCAGGAAGATAAGCTGGACACATGCCGCTAACTATCGGCTCTCCTGACTGAAAACCTGAGGCTGCTTCTCCGAGAAAACAACCCCTCCTCCAAGCTAGCAGGACCGGAGGACAGGAGCAAGAGCACCCTCCACAACATGCTCCACAATGCACCGCGGAGTGCATTGTGGTGCAAAGATCGTCTCTGCTGAAGACAATCACTCTGTAGTCACTATTACTGAGGTTTTAGCTTATTTCGTTTAAAATCAAATATTATATCTCATACTTGAAGAAATAATAATTTAATTGGTGTGAGTTAAAGACGATAATTTAGATCAGTAGGGTTCAAACTTTGTGTCACGCGGGGCAAAATGATCAATGTAATATTTTAAAAATGTAAGAAGCGCAAATACAATAAGTACACTTCTTTTAAGCTTACCTGCTCAAAAATAAAATGAACATGTAATATTTTAGTGGAACAAATGATTCAGTTTGTTTCCATTAGTCATTACAGTGAATCTACGCTACGTCATAGTGATATTTACCACTGTCAGCACTCACATAAACCACATTTTTTTAAGAGTACATACAGTTTTACTTGATTTTAACGAATTACCTACGTCTAAATAATTGTATAGTGATTCGTGTCTCAAGTAGGCTTAGGTTTAGCCTCAAAGTTGTTCACATGTGAGCTGTGTTTCAAACAAAAAGTATGTGCAGAAGAAACAAAGGTTAGCTACATCCGAGTGGGAAAAATGTCGCATGAATCAAATTGACAAATTTATTTAGTGTATTTACGAGCGTTTCTCTCAAATTCGAATTGTTAAAGGAGCGTGTGCGCAGGCGCGAAGCATCAGCATCCCCAGGTCAGCAGGATGCAGACATAACCGGAAGGATGCTGCGAGTCGGGAGGAAGTCGTGCCGATTGTGTCTTTTGACGCCGTGACACTTTGCGCCCTTTTTTCTCTTGGTGTCAAATACCATTGTTTCCACTATGTTCCCATCCTGTTACTCCAAACCTGCAGACAGCGGAGGCAAGAGGAGCTCCGTCGCTAAGCTGCTGCTGGGAGTTTTCGTGGTGTATATGCTGCACACCGCCTGGCTGCTGTACGGCTTCCTCAACACCAAACCCTGCTATGGAGGCAAGGGAGAGCCCTGCATTACTTCCTACCTGGCTGCCAAACCCAGACTGCAGGTTAGTACAGGCTTTTTTTTCTTCTTAATTGATCAAATCATGATGGAAAATATATGAAAATCAAGCAATTTCTTTTAGCACAACAAACAATACTGTTCATCTTCTTATGTAACATTTCTCTGCATAAAGCTCTTTTCCATGAAAATTAGACACTTAGCTTCCTCTGTTTATCAGACATATAATTAAGTTGAAAAAAACAACAACTAAGAAATGTTATCTACCTATAATAGATTAAATTTAGCTTTGAATCACAAAATGTGTAAAGTGTCTGATTTATACTGTGTACAGGTAAATGTTTCTCTGTAGAATAATCAGTCTGACTTCAGCACCCATGATAGTTATATTTTTTGCTCTTGTTTAGTTTTAAATCACATTTTTTCCCACTATATGCCCTTTTATTCAGATGAGTGTCTTTACCTGCCTTGTGCCAGATAACAGCCAACTCACCCTCGCTCTCAGAGTTGACCTCTTTGACCCTCACTCTACGTTTGAGAGGTGGGTTTGACACAACAGAGCTTTCATAGCCACATAATATTTTACAATATTTTGTAAACCGCACATTTCAGTATCCTTTATTGGGATTGTATGTAAATAAATAAACTAACACAAAGTCGTATATATTTGTGAACTGAAATGGAAAAGGATGCATGGTTTCAACATTTTGCACAAATTAAAATCTTAAAATTTTTTCAGCTTTGTGCGAATATTTTTATTGAACCCCCTTTTTGAGCCTTTTAACAGCCAGCCTGTCAGTCTCATTGGTTACACTGGGTTTTATTTTGGGTTATCACAGTAAAAGGGGCTCATTATAAATTCATACTGCAGAACAGAGGATTTTCTTAGTGAAAAAACAGAAACATTCTACTTTCTTTCAGTTTCTATCATATAAATAAGATCAAAATGAAAGACACTGACTCAAGAGATGAAAATTTTCAAGGGGTGTAAATACGTTAACCCATAATTTTTGAACTTTGTATACAAAATCATGTTTTTTTTAAATTATTATTTAAAAAGGATCTATATCCCACAAACAGCAGGATGTCTCAATGTTTCTCCAGACAGGTGAGCGTCTCTCTGCCAGAGGAGACTCAGAATAATGGCTCTCTGTACGCAGTTGTTTATGTTCACAAAGCCGGTATTTCACCCCTGGAGGACCGGAGAGAAGTCCACTACGCTGCTCATCTCACCACATACATCACTCCTCCACGCACAAAAGGCCAGAAGGCCTCAATGAAGGTACCTCCTGGTGATGGTGTCCAATACCGTGTCCCAGTTCAACCGTATGTCACCGTGGCTTTGCCAGAAATCAGATATCTTTGTATTTCCACCAGAAGCGTGAACCTCAAAGGCCTGTGTCGCACTGGAGACCGCACCTGTCCATCACTGTGATGTCAGAGGAGTTCAGCTTCAGCAAGGCGGGGCTTCCCAGTGATGTGCGACGATACATGAGGATGTAAGTGAGCAGGATTCACTGCTGCCGCACATGCTGGTTACTGCAGCGATGGAAAAACCAGGGCATCAGAAATGAAGCTTCTCCTGTTAATAAATAAATCATGAACATTGGAGTTTTCATTCAGCCCTGGAAGCCAATAGGTCTTGAAGAAACACATAGTCATCATTTATTGGATGGAAGGAGCATAACTGTATTTCGAGATTTCATTTAGGCACAAACATCCAGAAAGACAGGTGACATGAAAATGTATTTGTTGTTTAGAGAAACAAAACAAAATTCACAAGCTAAGCTGCAAAAGAACAAGAATAGTGAAGTAAAGGACTTTAGAGAAACAATTTGATTAAAAAATGGCAACCAGGGATGAAAGAACAAGCAATGAAACATTAAAGCTAATTCTTAACAACCAATAACAAGACGTCCGCAGAAATATACAGAAATCCTAGAATTAGCAAAGACATAGATCCATAACTCTAATAATTTTTGTTGTTGTTGAAGAAATAGAACATACTAACCCAAGTTCTTTTTCAGCTCATACTGTCTGTAAAGTATTTTGAGTCTTTCACACTTTCTTACAACCTTCCTTCTTTCTCTTCTCTGCTCGCAGATCCCAGGAGGGCAGACGGATGACGTATCTGCCTCTGTTGCTGGTCAATGAGCTCACCTGCAGAGTCAAAGACCTCATGGTAGGACGGCGACCCACACAGGTTCTTATAGGATCAAACATGTTGGTGTTTGATCCGATTCCACACCCTTGTTCATGTTCAGGAGATCAACAGCAGCAGCAGTGTGCAGCTCCCTCTAACTGTGTCCTATGAAGGAATCTCTCTGAGGACGTTCAGGTTTTGGATCCACCTGCATGACATAGTTTATTCCCTCCGACAGTTTGGTGAGCCGGGGTGCACGTTGTGTTTTCCTAAGATATGAAATGAGGCTGTTGATGCAGCTGAAAATCATTTCATGTGTAATAAATTGCTCTGCATTTCTCGACAGGTTTCACCGAGGAGAATATTGATGAGATTAAAGAGACTTTGATAGGATCCAACCTTTACCTGCTAGTGCTGACTGCACTCATCACATCTCTACAAGTAAGAGCACACAACATAAGTGCAGAAGAATGCCTTTGATAGAATGCTTCATGCACTTTGAGCTTGTTCAAATTAAATCCCGTTACAGTAAACTCAGCTTTATTGTTACTGTGATTTTAGATGATGGACCAACACAACGTAGTGTGTGACTGAGAAGCCGAGAAATTTCCAAAATCTTTCACTAAGCAAAATCTGAAAAGTGTGGCAGGCATTTGTATTCAGCATCAGATTAGTTTGCTTGTGACTTGTTCTACAAATCAACATCACAGTGTTGAGAATTACTGGAAAAAATATTTACTTTCCTTCAACTTCACATTTCTCTGACTTTTTCTTGACCTACTGCATGAAATCCCAATAAAATACATCAAGGTGTGTGGTAGTAAATATGACAAAAAGAGAAAATGTTTCAGAGGAATAAATATTTTTGAAAGGCATTGACAGATACGTCTGAGGACTAGTATTTTAACTCTTATATATTCTAAATAAATGTAACAGCCAATAGTATGCCTGTTCTAATTAACCGCAATAACTTTCTAATTTGCAGCTCATTTGTGAATTTCTGGCTCTGAAAAATGACGTATGCTCATGGGCGAAAAAGAAGAGCATGGTGGGAATGTCGAGGAAGTCAGGTCATTTTTGTCTTCTTGTCCATATTAGAAACATTCCTCTGACCAAACATCGACTGTAACTGAACCACCTCATCGTTTCCTCTGTTCCATTTCCAGTTTTGTGGCGCTGTCTCGGCACTTTGCTGATTTTCCTCCACCTGTTGGAGGAGACCAGCCTGCTGGTGCTCCTTCCTGTCGGACTGGGAGCGTGTGTAGAGGTACTCGCCATGACCGGTTCCTTCAAACTAAAAATGGCTAAATCAAAGTAAAGCATCCTGAACTCAATAATCCTTCATCCCACCAGGTGTGGAAGGTGTTTAAAGTGTTTAAGATCCAGCTAAGCAGGCGGTTTTATGTAAGCGTGCCGTTTTAGCTAAGCAATATTTCACGTTTAAATGTTTTGAGCCTCTGAAAGCTCCAAGCCGCCTCTCTTATCTTATCGCAGACAAACAAGCTGGATGAAGAGGAGCGAAAGACGGTGGAGTACGACATGCAGGTGATTTAAATAGTCTCTCTGAGCTCAGAGTTAATGATGTGCCTCAAGCTCTGTTTGATTTCAGTGCTTTGTGCTATTTCCCCTGCAGGCCTCCAGATACTTGTCCTACTTGGTGTATCCTCTGTGCATCAGCGGAGCCATTTTCTCTCTGGGCTACATATGCCAAAAGAAGTGAGCTCATTCAGAGATTCACCTGTCTGCTTGGATTCATAAGCATGAGGCCTCTTATCAGAAAACATGCGTCATTCCAGCTCTCACATAGATTTCTTTCCTTCGGGCTCTTTTGTTCAGCGGCGAAGCAAATTTAGAAGCAAACGACGAAGCAAACTTATTGCCAATTATTACCAATTTTCCAATTCAGATTTTAAAATCTGAATTGGAAAATTGGTGATAAGTTTGTTTTAGCAAACAGACTACATTTGTTGTACAAGTCTGAGGAACAATGAGTGCTCATTGTATTGACTGTGGTGTTATGTTGACAGCTACTATTCCTGGCTGGTCAACACCCTGGTCACTGGTGAGTTTCTTTACGTTTGTCCACAGACTGGCTCCTCCAAGTCAGATTTTTATGTCTAACATGTTTTCTAGATGCACGTCGTATTATGCATCGGATGTGTTGTGAGGATCATACCTTATGTGTCTGTATTTCCCCCAGGTGTGTATGCGCTTGGCTTCTTATCTATGGCTCCTCAGCTCTTCATCAACGACAAGGTCTGATAAACCAGAATCAACCAAAGTCGCATTTTCAATTTCCTCGTTAGCAGAAATCATGCAGCACAATTGTGACTAAATGATTCACAATTTAAATCAATTTATGCAAAGAACTGCAAGTTTTGCAGCACTTTGCATAAGAATTCACACTTCTTGAATTTCTTATCGCTTTACAACCTCAAACTTGTTTTCTTGGGGTTTAATGTGACTAAACCCTCAACTTAATAAGCAGAAGGAAAAATAACTATTAAAAGTATGGATTTGTATTCAGCCGGCCAGAGCGAAGAGCATGCTTTGCTCTCGTTGCGGTTGTCAGAAATAATTCCAGGAAAATACACCAAAGTCTGTGGTTGTAACATTGTAGAAAGTGAAAAAAAAATCAAGAGGTATGATTTTTCAGCAAGGTACTGTAAAATTACTGTAATAAAGTGAAGACTAACATGTTTTTTTTGGCTGTCTAACAGTTGAAGTCTGTGAGCCACCTGCAGGGGGCAGTGTTGATGTACAGAGTGAGCACCTCCTTCATTTCCTATTACTAAAACATGCTGGCTACAAAGGCCAGAATGATGCACCTTTGAAATTCAACTTTTCAAAAGGTATAAATAATCTGCTTTCCTCACCAGGGGGTGAACACACTGATTTCAGATCTGTGCGCCTGCGCTTCCTTCTTCTCCTCATCCGTTCCTTTCACCTCCTCGCATCAGCTGTCCTGCTTCAGAGATGAGCTCCTCTTCCTCCTGTACCTCTTCCAGCGAAGGTAACCCTGACGTGGTTCAGCACAAACACAGAGAGCAAACTGTGGAAGAACCAGGAACTAGAACCGCATATGATGAAAGATATATATTTTTTGATTGTACTCCATATGAATGGATTATTGTGTAATGATTTCCCGCTGGCCTGTGTCATTTTCACCAGACGTTACTCTTCAGTTCCTAAAAGAAGAGAGAGTGTTTCCAAGAAAGTGAAGACGCAGTGAATGAGAAGGACAAGCGGACACGTTGAAGAGCCAGTGGACAACACCGCAGACGGCCCATCTATCTCCGTTCAGCTGGGACCGATCGACCTCAGAGACGGGAACAAGAAAGGAAACCTCCACCTGGCGGTGACAGACTGATCTGAGACCTGCGGTTTTTGCTTCTGGCTCTCCACGTCTGCATTTGCAGAGCTGATGCTTTTGGTTTTTTAGTTAAACTTCCATTTTACTGCTGAAAAGAGTGAACACAGTCATGTAGAGAGGTTTTATCTTTTGTTTCCCTCCAGCTCCATCGGTGGCATCGGTTCACCTCCTGTAGAGTTCTTGAATTTTGCTGTGGTGGTGTTGTAACACATCAAGTATTATTGAAACAATCACCTTTGGTTTTAAATAGTAATCTCATAAACTGAGCCACTCTGGACTCTTCAAAGTTTAGACAGAACAAGGTATCATCTGTCATCGTTTCCTTTCTTGATGAGTAAGCACTTGCATTTGTGTTATTGTCATGTAAAATTCCAATAAAATATGTTAAAGTTTGAGCTTGTTTGCTTTAGCTGAATTTAATTGTTTGTTGTTTTCCTCAGTTTGGGGAAAAGTTACAGAGGAACAAGAACCTCTGGGCCTGATTATGTAATGGATGGATGGAACAGAATGAGAGGGAATGTGCACGTCTGTGTGGGAAGGCAGGAAATTGTCCAACTGGTTTCTTGGTTTGTTTACATGTAAAACAAATGAATGTCTGCATGGCATCGCTTTGACACTCCGCTCCAGGACACCGTTTCTTGGTAAATTCTTGAAAAGTGTGTTGTGCACACGTCTGCAGTACGGCGACTGCAACCGCTCATCTGGAAAATAAACAGGAGACCTGAATGAGAGACGAGCCTGCTAAAAGGGCGACATAATCACAAGAGCTGTTAAATCTCAATGGCTTAATAATTCAAGTCATTGAAAAGTTACCGTCAAATAATGCCAAAGGTTTTCACTTCTGATTTGAATATTTACCCTTAGGTGTTCTTGAATTGCAGAAATTAAAGTTAGACGACAACAATAATCCCCATATGTGACTGGCAGCCGGTGAATAAAAGGCAAGTATCTATGAAACCACAACCAACTTCAAGGAATGTCCTTCACAATGAGGCAACCTTTGGCTTGATGCCACCATGGTGGCTGGAGTGGGAGGATCTGCTTCAGCTGCTTGTTTTAAAGCAAACACCTGAAACGACACAAACACAAGGAGCTGAACACAACACGTTTGACCGCAGACTGCAAACTTTAACATCAAAAGATGTTACTTAGTTTTGTGATTCTCTTCTTCCTCTTCTCTCCAGGTATGTCTCTGAATAATCATTATGCACAAAGTGAAAATAGGTTAAGACGAGTAGTTCATGAGCAGGAATGAGAAATAATCCTCAAAGACGACTGTAACATTTGATGCACAGAACTTACTGTAAAATGCAGGTATAGAGTAGCTACCAGCATTCTGGACTTTTTTTTACTGAGACTTTCCATAATTTGTTACTTGGATTGGATTGATTTAAGGAAAAGTCTCTTCATCTGGTGATTTGAAAGTAAAAAAAAAAACAAACAAAACAAAACGATCTCACCTGACATTTCTGTCATTGTTTTTGCCTTGGTAGGCCTTAAGCTTCACAGTTTATTTTGGATCTTTCCTGGTGTCAGTTTTCCACAACATGCTGTTCAATGTCTGTCATGAGAAAACAAGGTGTTCAAATATTCTTGTAATTTGAAATATTCTTATACATTTGTTCTGCTTTTGCTTCCCCGCCACACACACTTCCTTGTTTCAGATCAAACCTGTTCTCATATCAGATAAACAGAAAAAAAAGAAAGCGTAGTTTTCAAATTAGTATTCATTTATTAAAAAGAAAAAAACCCCTGCAAATCAAGCCCACTCTTTGTAAAGGAATAACTGCTGCCCTGGTAACTTCATGTGATTAACCACAATTTTAGGTAAAATTTTCCTAGCTACTTTAATTGGCTAATTAATGTACCGAATTGGCTACATTAATTGGCTAATTAATACATAGGAAATTAGTATTAAATTAAAAAAATTAAATTAGAATTAGTACATAGGAAAGCATGGAGCTGCTTCATACTAGCTGGCAGCTAGCTTGAAACAGGCTAAAATACCTCAAACAGAAGCACATCATGCCCAGAAATCTAATAACAACAACATCAGAAGTAAAGTCACTGACATCTATCAGCCTGCAAAGTGTTATAAAAAACATATTCAAGGCTGTAGCATTTCAGTGAACCACACTGAAAACCGCTATTAGCAAACGAGGAAAGCAGAACTGGTGCATTATTCAAGAGCTTGTGGCATTTTCCGTTCACATTTACTTTGGCTGGATGAACGTAAGACTGAAGGAATAATGGAAATCAGGATGTAGGTGGGACAAAGTCTGTAAATTCAAGTAATGTAACATTATTAATGTTTTTCATGCTTTTTAAGACCTGAAAAATGCCTACATTGAATTCCACAGTGTGTTACTTCATGTGTCTTTACTTAAGGACCAAGCTGTTTTTAAAGGCAGATAAAGTTCATCTGTGGAAAATTGATACAAAAAAATAAATTCAGCCATTGAAAAAAGTTGGAAAGACCTTGAGGAAACCAGAGGAACTATTGAACAAAGTCACTTTAAATAACTTGAGGCAAGACTGACTTCTTGGAAACAAAGCATTAAGGAATGAAGGATGACTCAGGATTTGTTTACAGCTTTTTACATAATCAGGTCTGACAGCTGGGAGGAGAGCTGTCAAACTAGACACAGTGAATGGATCGCATGTGAAATGTCCAAACTACACCTGCAATTCTTTATTGTCCAGTCATTAGATTCAGAATTTAACTTCTCACTTGTTCAAGAGGACATAACTCCAGTTTGAAACAGTTTTGTTTAAACATTAGGATTAAATGCTCAGAGCAATGCTTCAATCTGATAACTCTCAAGGCGAGCAGGACTACAAACAAAACCGAAATTGCGTATTAAACCAGCTGGCCTCACCAGTTTCAGCATTGCTGTCAATGTTTTCAAGGAACTTTATTTCAAGGAACTTTCTTTCTTGTTTAAATATCAAACCTGGGGTCAAGAAGACTTTCATCTAGAAAACAGAAACCAAGATTTGCAGATACAGGACAGAAAAAGTGGGGAATTACTTTACCCTTTCCTTTTGTTGAATACTGAAATGAAAATAAATGAAAATCTCCATTTTGTTTCTTGTGATGCCTTTCACCATTCCTGGAATATTATTCCATCATTAATCTGGCTTTATCTCTGGTTTCTGTCCAGCAACGTCTCTGCAGTGCTACGTGTGCGGCTCCACCACCACCAATGAAGAATGCAACCAGAACAGGCAGAAGTGTCAGCAGCCGCTCGACACCTGCATGACCATCGTGGACACTTTGGGTAATAATAAACACACCTTTACAGTGCCTCGCTAAACTAGTCAAACCCTTTGAACTTTCTGTCCCCCACCACGTCACAGACCTAAAATTTCAACACATTTTGAAAAAAATTTAAAGTAGGGCTTGACTTTGACGTCAACAAATTCTTATATGGGTCCACATTTCAACTGGAACCCTTGATTTTGACCCCTGGATGTAATGTGCGGTGTTAAGTTTTGATCTTACCATTTGCCATGTCCCCGCTTTGGGTCGAGGCACATTTTCTGGGTGAATGCCTCATCGATAATCGAGGATTTTCCCACCCGAGATGTGGCCGTTTTGCCCAGCTGGTCGGTTTAGGTTGATCTCAGTGGTCTTGACAGTTGTGCCACAATCTCTCCATCTTCAGATGAACTAAACAAAGCTTTGTGAGGTCTTCAAAGTTTGTTTTATAAACCATCCCAGCTTTAAACTTCTCCATTTCTGTTGTGTTCATTGGTCTTCATGACGACCTTAGTTCACTAATCTTTTCTAATAAATCTCTAAGGGTATTCACAGAACAGCTGGGTTTAAATGAGATATATTTGAACTGAATTGGACAATTTTTGTTAGGTATATTCTGAAGGTGGTGAGTTGCTATTACTTTTGTTTTTGTAGTATTACAAAAAAGGAGATAAAAACAAAAGCAAAAAAACATACTTTGCTTACTACTTTGCATTGACCTATCACATAAAATCCCAGTACAATAAAGTGAAATTTGTGGTTTCAATGTGACAAATCTGCATAGTATATGCATCACCTGTGTGCATGAGGAGGTTGCTGTAGTAACAGCTTCATGTGTTGTTCAGGTAACATGAAAGCCATCGTGAAGCAGTGCGCCAGCAGCTCCACATGCAAGGGGGCGGCCTCCACCGCCTCGGTGGACGCAGACGGAAACGGAAACACCGTCAACTGCTGCAGCTACGACATGTGCAACCGGAGCACGGCGGACTCTGTTCACTCACACGCGGCGCTGCTGCTGCTTCTAACTGGAGGCGTTTTGCTGCTGCTAACGCACTGAGGCCAGCCTAAAAAAATAAAAAATAAATCATGTAAATACTGTAAATCTATAAAGATTTATTTTATGTGTATATATTCTAAGATTTATTACAAGTACAGCTGTAAAATTAGTGTGGATCATCCTTCATTCCTTATTTATGAGAGACATTCATTAAAATGGGAATGTGGCAAAAAAACACTAATTGTTGCAACTGAATGAAATAAAAAAAAATAAAATAAAATCAGACCACTGACAGCAAAATCCAACCAGTTTTCATCTCAACATTATTTTATTTTCCCTCCTATTTAACAAGATGGCAGATTCAGCCAAGAAGACAAAATAAAAACCAGTGTTTACCATTACGGGTTCTGTACAATTCATCAGTGATACACACCAGTATAGCTTACAATATACCAACATGAGCAGAATTACGCAACAACACTGAGATAAAATAGTTTCTGATGATTCTTTTTTTTTTTTTCCTTTTGTCATATGCGTATGTTCTGAAATATTTTAATCCACGTCGGACTCAAATGTTCGATCTCCTTTCATTGCTGGTTGAACATGAGACGAACATTTGAGTTTATTTGGATTAAATCCATCAAAACAAGTGTTTATTTTTTTTTCTTTTAGGTGCTGTGCAAATATGCTCTTCTCCTTACCAGTATATCATGCTACACCAGTACGGTGGCCAGGATGTTTCCTGTCGTCACGCTGCAGGTGATCAGCGCAACAAGTTTCCGGTCCGCATTTTCTCGCGGTTATATTTGTTTACCTGTGAGACCGTTGCCAGGAGGGGCATTTTTAAAGTGTTGCACCTGACAGAAACAAGGGGCTCACAAAGGTTCTGGGTGTTGGTTTGGTTTTGGCCCAGCAAAGTGCAGGTTTGGTGCCGCTGAGAGGGTGATCGGAAACACGACGGCGTTAACGCGGGTTTTCCCGTGAGGAACAGCTGTAGTGGGAGTAAATATCAGGAGGGAGTAAAGAGGAGTAGATGCCTTACTTACATAAATAGGTTAAGTCTAACTTATTTCACCGTTTCTGCTCATCCCTCTTTCCTGGGATTGAAGTTACAGGAAGAAGAACGTCACTGCTTCAAAAACAACATGTAAAACCATGGAGCCAGCCAGCCAACGAAAAGGAAAGAATAGAATAGAATAAACAGGGAAGCTGAAAGTGTCCTGGAAGTGGTGGCGTGTCACCCAGACAGGATTGAATTCTTCACATTTAGAGTCTTTAAAACCAGCTCAGAGATGAGCGGAGGAAGACCGGTGAGAAGCAAAGAGTCAGTCAAACAGAGGCGAAGGAAGAGGACAGTGTGCCGTTTCTCCAGAAAGTCCTGAATGGTGAATTCCTGTTCCTCCCTCTGTCTCCTCTGTAATTTGAGTTTATAAATAAAAGCTGGTGAGACAGAGGAAACACAGGAGAAGACGGCAGGCTGCTGTTCCAGAGCAAACCCCGTCTCTCTCTTGTCGAAAACGTCCGTATAAAGCAACATCTGGGACCGAATCAGAGCAGAAAATATCTCTGAGGTCTTATCTGCCAGCTTTCTGTTTTCGCCGATTGGAAAGTTCAAAACCGAGGCTGAAAACTTCCGACTGACTTCAACAAAACGCTCACAGACGGCTGCTGGCTGAAGTCCACTCCCTCTGTTTGGTTTCACAGAGATATGTTTCAGATTAATCACAGTCCAACCAGCCCTTCCCCCTGATGACAGCAGCTCAAGCTTAAAAATCTCTCCCATGATAGTGTTTTGATACCGTTGTAAGCTTTTATAAACCTTCACATCCAGCTTAAAAATCAACTTGGGTCACCTTCTCTCCCAGGGGAGCAGCCAAGTCTCTGATTCAGGAAGTGTTTCTGCTCTGATCTTTTGTTAAATAAAGTCACAGTGGTTAAAGTAGGACTGAGGAAAGTGATTGAACCAGAGTGCAGCCATTGTCCACTCCGGCTGCCACCGCTGCCGTTTGCTCTGAGGACTGACACACACAAGGTATCCACGAGTCTCCAGTTCTCCAACAGAAACCATAGAGGCGCTCGGTCTCCTGTAGAGGGGGCTAGTGAGGGCGGGAGTGGGCCATCATCCTCAGCCGCGACTGGTCGATGACGTCCAAGAGGTTCTTGGCGTCGACGGCGAGAGCGTGAGCCGCTGTCAGCATCTGCTTCTTGTAGTCTTGCTGGAGGCTAAGATGAAATAAAAAAAAAAAGAAAAAAGAGTTTTTATTGGTGGAAATCCATGATAATATTAATGATAATGTGTTGCCAGATAATTTAGTCTACATGGAGAAAAGCAATGTTGCCTCATCGGCATAAAAGTCAGAAATTCTGGACAGATTTCAGCTGTTCTTCATCTAGAGGGGAAGAATCATACCACCAACTTCAATTACATATAACAAAAGTATTTGCCACAAAAGTTTGAACCCGATGTAGATTTTCACTACAGTTCATAGAATTAATTTAATAACTCATTAAAGTACTGCAACTTGTAGAGAATAGGACAATAAACTGTGCCAAGAATCCACACTGCACTTCTCTGCCAAAAGGAAATCGGTTTTGATGTTTCCTTCTCCTTTCAATTAATTAATGCTATGCTGGCGTTACCTTGTCATCACATATTGTTGGGCTAACTTCATCTTTCCAATCAGCTCTGCCAGGTCAGAGTTCAACAGCTTCTGGGCCATCTCGATCTGTTAAAGGCACAGAGCATTAAACCGTCTGACGCAGGTCACGTTTTCAGTCTGTCAGTGAAAGTGCAGCTGGCGTTTCCACCTCTCTGTGTGTGCTGGCTGGAAGTTGAGGTAGAGTCTCATCGACTGTGGCCAGTAACGTCCTCAGGGCCAGGCCCACATCCTGAAAACAGATTTGAAGACTCGTTAGGGTTATACTGAGAACATTAATTGAAGGGTTTACAAAAATGTAGATGTGTAGGAACTAATGGGCTTTTATGGAGGAAGTGAATCAGAAATCTATTAGAAAGTGAAACAGGTGGGTTGCGGCTCCGTCACCTTAACCATCGGGACGTATTCCTCTGGAGGAGCCGGCTGAATCTTGCTCGACATCTCAATCACAGCTTTGACCAATCCCGTCACGTTCTCATACACTTTGTCATTGGAGCGGTCCAGATTGGCGGTCGGGGGTGGGCTTATCTCCTGAGGCTGCAGCTAAACAAGAGCAAGGTAAAAAACAAAAAAAAAACAAACGAAACAATGAGCGGTCGCCTCACTGAAAGATGAAATATGAAGAAGAGGAATGAAATTATACAAAAACACACTAAAACGCTTCAAATTATTTATGTCTTTCTGATCTTTTTAAACAGTGTTCTGGATATTTTAATACATAGTATTAACTCTGAACCTGTTTTAGAAACTGTGAATGACATTTTCACAGATTTTATTGGACTAACAGTGCCCAGTTATATTTGTGGAACCACTAGGCCTGTCAAGGAGGAGTGGAGAATCATATATGGAGATTCTTACTAAAGGGCATTTTGAGAACAGCGGTACCTTTATTTCCTTTTGCAACGACTCCAAAGCAATCTTAGTGCTTAGTCTGGCATTTTAGACTCACTTTACGAACCACAGTTTACCTGAATTTAAAGTTTTCTAAAAACCAAACAGGCAGTGAAACTGCCTTTGTAGTTTGAAGATGCATTTAGTTAGTAAGTCAAAAACTAATGTAATGCAGGGTAACATGTTAAAATCAAAGTTAAAGCATGTCAATTAATCAATGTGAAATTTATTCACAGTTATCAAACTTTGCCATCTAGGACATACAGTCTCTGTCTGCTAAACTTAAAAGCAAGTTTGAGATGCAGAAGGATTTTAAAGGAGATATACTGAATGTTTTTATACACAGCTCCCTGTCTCTGCCACTAGATGGCGCTGTCACATCAGGTCTGTATGATGAACCAAATCTACAGTCTTAAAAACTTATTCCAATGCGCTGATAATGCAGTTCATCTATTGTATTTGGCAACCTGCTAATACAAGCATTTAATAAAAATGGAGACGTTATTTCCATACGTTTCATACCGAGTCACACTGTGTCAGTGCAGACACTCGTATTGCAGCTCTTGCATTTGTTTCACATTATTTTGTCAGACTGTTTTTTCGCTCTTCATAAATGTGTTTTCAGTGTTTTACAACTGAATGTTTAAAGTCTTTTTTGTTATTGACAGTCTGCTGTGAGGAAATGCAGCCTTGTCACAAAAAAAAGATAAATTATTTGCTTCAAGCAAATACTCAGTAATACCACGATAGCCAATATGAATAGCAATCGTAATCTTCGTTAAGCACAAGAACTAATCAAAATATGAAACAACCAAGAGACAAACTAAAATGTAATGGTTCAATAAGTGGCCATAAATTTTATTTTATTTTTTTAAATGGGTAAAAAGTAGGAGTAGTTTGGGTCAAACTGCCAACCTTTCTGACTCATCCAATAAAACAAGAAAAAAACTAATATTAATTGGCAACTAAAAAGGTTCCAAAGACAAAGAAAAATGAGATTTTTGTCAGCGAAAGTAAATTTCTTACAGAAGTGTTTTAAACCAGAGGTTTGTTAGGTTAAATCCACAAAAGTGAAAGTTAGTTTGGAGGGAAAACAACTAAAACTCGACTACACTACACACACACACACACACAGCAAGTAATGGAATGCACGTGTTATTAGTTAATAGTACAGAATGTGAGAGAAGTGAGACGAGATGTACAGTAAACACAGACAGTGTGCAGCTTACCCGCCAGGGCTAGGAGTCAACAGTAAGGAGGAGAAGGAAGGGAGAGACGGAGCAGCCAAAGATAATAAGATAAAAAAAAAAGGAAAATATTAACAGTTTTCAGCATTAAAAACATGCAATGTGTATATTTCAATCTTGCATATGTGCATGCTGCTGCAGTCATACAAGAGTAGAGATCGCATGCTCTTATGGTTATTATTTCTGCACCTTGACACCATCGTTGTAGCTGTCTACAGTGTTTAGACAAGCCAGACTACCCACTTGGCTCTGGGCCCCCGGTCGAGGAGGTTTTTTGGGGGGAACCACATGGTCTGCAAAAAAAAAAAACCCCCCAAAAAAACCCCAAAACAAAATAAAGTTACTCAGAAGTTCAAGGACAAATCTAAATGTGGTGACAAAAAAAGGGGAATAATCACTCTGCTGTGAAACTATTTTGAAGCAAAGCTTTCAGATCTGTGCTACTGAAGTTACAGAACAGTGTGATAACGCAGAGTCGTGCAAAAGTATTCAGACCCTCAAACCCTTACTGCAATATGTCATTTCACAACAACAAACATCAACATGTTACGTTTTGATGTGATGGACAATACAAAGCAGTTTATAACTGTGAAGTGGTGGAGAAATAATAAATAGTTTTCAAAGATTTCTACAAGTAAAACATAAGCTGTGGTATCCACTTGTATTGAGCCACCCTGTGTCATTTCTGTGCAGGACCAGAATAGGAAAAGGGAGGAATGGCAAAAGCTGTATATCAGAGGCTACATACTGTCAGAGGTGAGACAAGAGAGCTGAACAATAGTGGTTAGGTGAATTAAAGAAGCGTTCCCATTACCTGATTTGCCAACAGGCTGGTAAATGTGCTGGTTTCCTGTCTGCACAAAACAAGCAAAACATGGGGTTAGTGAGTGGACTGTCACTGACATAATAAGAGGCTCTGCAGGAAATTAAAAATGCGCTGGCCAAAGCCAGCCACGTCTGGAGGAGAAGAGAATCTTATTTAATGTTAATCACACGACAGCCGCTCTCGTTTTTGTGCGCGGAAAGTTTTCAGTCACCACACCGCAGGAGGGCCGCCTTTGTTTTCACTGCTGTGTGGTCTGTTCACGTTGGCTAGCGAAGCTATTCAGATTTATTATTCGCAGACGGCCCAAAAAACGTGCACACTTCATGAAAACTGCAACGTGTTCACAATAAACATATTTACGATGCATTTCTGAGGTTAAAAATCTTGTCAACTTGAGTTGCTTATGTTTGTTTTTTTAAAATCTGAACTTGGCATCTTTGTTTTCTCGTTGTGAGAAAACAGAACAGACGGCTTCAGAAGTGCTGGTGCCAACAGAGTGCCGGGGTTTGACAACCACCAACACCCAAAAATACAACACTACGGGCAATTTACACACACACACACACACACACACACACACACACACAC